>NW_024412405.1:28342702-28385647 GCF_014898765.1 Herpailurus yagouaroundi
GTTTTTCAGCTCCTCGTGACTGTTCCTTAGTCCCTTGATCTCTGTAGCAAGAGATTCTCTGCTGTCAGCTATACTGTTTTCAAGCCCAGCGATTAATTTTATGACTATTATTCTAAATTCACTTTCTGTTATATTATTTAAATCCTTTTTGATCAGCTCATTAGCTGTTGTTATTTCCTGGAGATTCTTCTGAGGGGAATTCTTCCGCTTGGTCATTTTGGATAGTCCCTGGCATGGTGAGGACCTCCAGGGCACTTCCCCTGTGCTGTGGTGTATAACTGGAGTTAGTGGGTGGAGCCGCAGTCAGACCTGATGTCTGCCCCCAGCCCACAGCTGTGTCCACAGTCAGACTGGTGCGTGCCCTCTCTTCCCCTCTCCTAGGGGTGGGATTCACTGTGGGGTGGGGTGGCCTGTCTGGGCTACTTGCACACTGCCAGGCTTGTGATGCTGGGGATCTGCGTCTTAGCTGGGGTGGGTAGGCAAGGTGCACAGGGGCAGGAGGGGCAGGCTTAGCTTGCTTCTCCTTAGGTGATCCACTTCAGGAGGGGCCCTGTGGCAGCAGGAGGGAGTCAGATCCGCTGCCGGAGGTTTGGCTCGGCAGAAGCGCAGAGTTGGGTGTTTGCGCGGAGCGAGCAAGTTCCCTGGCAGGAACTGGTTCTTTTTGGGATTTTGGCTGGGGGATGGGAGGGGGAGATGGCGCTGGGGAGCGCCTTTGTTCCCCACCAAACTGAGCTCTGTAGTCAGGGGGCTCAGCAGCTCTCCTTCCCTTTGTCCTCCAGCCTTCCCGCTTTCTGAGCAGAACTGTTCACTTATGACCTCCCAGAGGCTAAGTCGCGCTTGCTGTCGGAACACAGTCCGTCAGGCCCCTCCGCTTTTTGCAAGCCAGACTCAGGGGCTCTGCTTGGCCGGCGATCCGCCCCTCCGCCCCGGCTCCCTCCCGCCAGTCCGTGGAGTGCGCACCGCCTCGCCGCCCTTCCTACCCTCTTCCGTGGGCCTCTCGTCTGCGCTTGGCTCCGGCGACTCAGTTCTGCTAATCCTCTGGTGGTTTTCTGGGTTATTTAGGCAGGTGTAGGTGGAATCTAAGTGAGCAGCAGGAGGCGCGGTGAGCCCAGAGTCCTCCTAGGCCGCCATCTTCCCTCTCTGTCCACTACTTGCTAATTTAGATTGGAACCAGTTTGTGAAGAGTACTGGCTGGTCTGTTAATTGAGATATTTACTATGGAGAGTAATTAACGTTCAGATTCTCTATGCAGTGGATTAACAAGAATAGATTTGATTTTTCTTCTCAAAAAGTAAAGAGGTTGGGTAGAACTGGAGAAGAAACTGCTGGACGAAGAGCAATTATTAAGCCTGGCGTAATGAGATAGAGGGTCTGAATAAAAAAGACAAATGCAGAAAGGAAAACAAGGAGATTCTGGAGTTATTCCTGCTTAATCTTCCTCCTAAGTAGGGTAAAGATTTTGTTTACAGTATCTTTTGAAAGCCTAGCATTGAATAATTCCCTAAATTTGGATATTTCTAGGTCTGCAGTAAAATATGTTTGACTTAAAACGACTTCATGGGTTAGTGTCACAATGGTATCTAACTATTAGTTTACACAGGGAAAAAATCCTTCTATAACAGGGAAAAGGAAAAAAAAAGGAGAAGAAAATTGTCTTCTAATTTGGAATCAATGGAACTTCAGTTTGCATATGATTTTTTATAATAACCATACTGCTATTTTTTCACCTCCTTTTTAATGATTAAGAAAAAATACAACTTGTTCAACTTATAAGCAACTTTTAACAGCTTTATTGAGTTATAATTGTCATACAAAAAATTTTGCATTTTTAAAATATACAGTTTGATGAGTTTGGACATATGCCTGTGATCCATCACTTCAATGGAAGTAATGGACATATCCAACACTTCCCAAAGATGCTTGGTAGCACCCCTCCCCTTGTATGGTAAGAGAACTCAACATGAGATTTACCATCTTAACAAATTTTGAAGTGTATAACGTTTTGTTGTTAACTATAGACACTATGTTTTACAGCAGATCTCTAGAACTTACTCATTTTCCATAATTGAAACTTTTAACTTTATACCCATTGAACAATTCACCATCACCACAGTCAAGGTAATAAACATATCTATCCCCTCCAAAAGTTTTGTCCTACCCCGCTTTTTGTTGGTAAGAACACTTAATATGAGACTTAAACTGTTGACAGATTTTTTAAATGCACAATACAGTATTATTAATTGTAGGCAAGTTTTGTATAGAATATCTTCAGAACTTACTCATCTTACATAACTGAAACTTTATACCCATTGCACAACAACTCCCCACTTTACCCTTTCCCCAGACCTTGGCGATCACTATTCTATTCTCTGCTTCTATAAGCTTGATTAAGTTGCCTCATGTAAGTGCAATCGTGTAGTATTTTAGCTGCTGTTACTAACTTATTTCATTTAACATCATGTACTCCAGGTTTTTTAATGTTGTTTCAAATGTTATGATTTATTTGTTCTTTACAAAACTGAATACTTTACATTGTATGAATATACCACATTTTCTTTATCCATTCATCTGTCCATGGACATATTTAGTGTACATATCCTGGCAGTTGTGAACAATATGCAGTAAAGATGGGAATCAGATATGTCTTTGAGTTCCTGCTTTAGGTTATTTTCAATATAGACCCAGAAATGGGATTTCTGGATCTATAGTAGTCTTATTTTTAATTCTTTGATCTATTGATGGACATTCATGTTGGTTCCATGTCATGGCTGTGGTGAATAAAGCTGCAGTGAACATGGAAGTGCAAAGGTCTCTTCAAGATCCTCATTTCAATTCTTTGGGTTATAGACACAACAGGTAGATTGCTGAATCATATAGTATTTTTATTTTTAATTGTTGGTGGAACCCCCATACTGTTTTCTATAGTTTCTGCACCATTTTACATTCCTACCAACAAGTACAAAGGTTTTAATTTCTCTACAACCTTGCCAATGCTTTTTTTTTCCTTCTTCACAGTAACCACATCGTCAAAGATGTGAGGTACGATCTTCTAATTTTTATTTACATTTCCCTCATAACTAGTGATGCTGAGCCACATTTCATATACCTATTTGCCATTTGTATGTCTTTTTTGAAAAAAATACTCAAATCTTTAGCCAATTTTAAAATCAGATTATTTTATTTTATTTATTTATATATGTTGCTCTTGAGTTGTAGGAGTTGTATATTTTGGATATTAACCCCTAATCAGACCTATGGTTTCCAGATATTTTCCCCCATTCCACAGGTTGCCTTTTTATTTTTGGGATGTTCCATCTGTCTTATTTGTCCCGCTTATCCAATTTTTGCTATTGTTGCTTGTGCTTTTGGTGTCATATCCAAGAAATAATTGCCAAGACCAATGTCAAGAAACATTTCTTCTACTTTTTGTTGTAGGAGTTTTACTATTTTGGGTCTTACAGTGAAGACTTTAATGTATTCCATTTTGAGTTTATTTTTATGTATAAGGTAGGGGTCCAGTTTTCATCTTTTTGCATGTGAATATCCACTTTTTTCAATAACCATTTGTTGAAGAGACCACAACATCTTTTCCCAATTGTGTATTCTTGGCACTCTAAATGAAAATTGTACAGAGAAGATAAAAACAATTCATTCAAAATAATGTAAGAATGAAAAAAAAAAAAACATTGGTAGAACACAGAGAAAACATATAATAAAATTATAGATTGAAATCACAACACGAGTAATTTCACTGAACATAAATATGAAATACAATTAAAATAGCTATATTGAACCTGAGTTGAAAATTGTATTCAGGGACGCCTGGGTAGCTCAGTCGGTTAAGCATCCGACTTTGGCTTAGGTCATGATCTTGCAGTTCCTGAGTTCGTGGCCCCTGTCAGGCTCTGTGCTGGCAGTTGAGCCTGGAGCCTGCCTTGGATTCTGTGTCTCCCTCTCTCTGAACCTCCCCCACTCATGCTCTCTCTCTCTCTCTTTCTAAAAATAAACGTTAAAAACTTTTTAATAAAGTTGTATTCAGCTTATAGGAAACATACCTTAAATATAAATCTATAGGAAGTAAAATAATTGAAAAATATACACAGTACACATACTACCTAAAAGAAAGTTAATGTAACTATATCAATAACACATATGGTAGGTTTTAATATAAGAGAAATGACTGTAGAAAAAGAACATTTCCTGTTGATAAAAGGGCTGATCTATCTTAAAAAATGTAATGATTTAAGATTAGGATGCATATGTTAAGTAGGTTCAATTGAAAGAACTAAAAAGAATAGAAATCCTCAAACAATAAGTAAATTCAACATAACTCTCAAATAAGATAGAAAATAAGCAAAGGCAGTAACAAGAAAAGTATAAAATATTTAAGCAATTCTGTTTACAAAATTTCCCAGTGGACTTATATATAGCATGACACCTAGTGTGTGCATAATGTGTGTGTGTGTGTGTGTGTGTGTGTGTGTGTGTAGTAGTAGTAGTAGTAGTAGTAGCACTTTAAACAAGTGTCTTTTAAAAACAATAATAATGGGGCGCTTGGGTGGCTCAGTTGGTTAAGCGGCCGACTTTGGCTCAGGTCATGATCTCCCGGTCCGTGAGTTCGAGCCCCCGTCGGGCTCTGTGCTGACAGCTGAGCCTGGAGCCTGTTTCGGATTCTGTGTCTCCCTCTCTCTGACCCTCCCCCGTTCATGCTCTGTCTCTCTCTGTATCAAAAATAAACGTTAAAAAAAATAAAAAAAAAATAAAATCATAAAAGGTATATTATCTCATTATAGTAGAACTGGGCTATAAAAATAATAGATAATAATGAAAGTGTTCCTTTATATTTTAAGCAATACTCTAAATCAAGGGTAGAAAATGAATTCATAATTATATTTCAAAAATATTTTAAATTGAGTATTAATAAAAATATATCAAAACTTACAGAATAAAACTAAAATTAATCTAGTGTTAATTTTAAATTGTAAATACATATGTTAAAAATAAGACTTGAAAATCAGTGATCTGAGAATACGCTGCTTTCTTGGAAAGATAAGAAATAATATAAAGATCATGCTACCCTTAATAAATGGAAAATGTACCATAGAATTAACATATCTGAAGATATTTTTTCTTTTCAGTCTTTTTAATGTTTACTTATTTTTGAGCAAGAGAGTGAGAGAGACAAAGCACGAGTGGAGGAGGGGCAGAAACCAAGACACAGAATTGGAGGCTCTGGACTCTGAGCTGTCAGCACAGAGTACTGGCTGTGGGGGGCTCAAACTCAAGTCACTCACAAGCCATGAGATCGTGACCTGAGCCGAAGTCGAACTAACTGACTGAGCCACCAAGGCACCCCTCTTTTTAAAAACCAGTAAGATTGAAACCACCTGGCAACAGAGAGCCAAAAAAGAGATAGTGCAATTACTAATATTAAGAATGAAAAGGAGAAATCACTTCAGTGATTTTATTGTCTTTAAACCAAAAAGAAACTATTATGAACAACCCTGGCTAAAAACAGTATATTATAAAATTTAGGTAACGTGGACACATTGGTAGAAAACCTAACAAAATTGACACAAAAATATAAAATCCTAATATTTCAAAATTTTATGAAGGGATAGATTTTATACCTAAAACTGTCACACCAGTTGAACTACACATTCAAATGGTTTTTCCAATTAGTTCTTGCAAACATATACAAAAGAAGTAACATCATTGCTACATAACTTTTTGAGAAAACAGAGAAGACATGTTTCTTGCATTATTTAAGAAGACCACTATATTATTTTACCAAAAGTGTGTAACAAGAAAGTAAAATTGTATGTTAATCTGCCTTATATATAAAGATGCAAAATTTCTAATCAGTGTGTTAGCAAGTCAAATCCAGTGATATATAAAAGGAGGACAGGGGCGCCTGGGTGGCGCAGTCGGTTGAGTGTCCGACTTCAGCCAGGTCACGATCTCGCGGTCCGGGAGTTCGAGCCCCGCGTCGGGCTCTGGGCTGGTGGCTCAGAGCCTGGAGCCTGTTTCCGATTCTGTGTCTCCCTCTCTCTCTCTCTGCCCCTCCCCCGTTCATGCACTGTCTCTCTCTGTCCCAAAAATAAATAAACGTTGAAAAAAAAATTTTAAAAGGAGGACATATTGCAAAAGGGCAAGCTTATTACATGAATGGATTTAATATTAAAAAAGTAAAAAATGCGGTTCACCCAATTAACAGAAGAATATTTGCAGAAAATACATTTATTCATTTTAGCTCTCATTTAGAAAAGAAAAAAAATGTTGTCAGTAAAGGAAAATTAAGAGGATGTCCTTAATCTTATAAAAAACTAGGTACTGAACTATAATATTCATTCTTACTGGTAAAATCTTGAATGTTCTCCCTGAAAGAAGGAATAATATAAATATTTCTGTTCTCACAACTTCATTTTTATGTTTGCTAGGAGTCCTAATGAATGTAGAATGTTAGGAAAAGTAAATAAAAGTGGTAATAATAGGAAATGAAATAAAACTTTTTTTTTTGCAAGTGGCATGATTGGATTGTCCATATAGAAAAGAAAAAAAATCAAAAATAATTAAAATCAATTAAATCATGATTGATTAATTGGTTTTCATTCAAATTTAAAATTCTTGTCAAACAATACCATTTAAAATAGATAAAACTCAAGTCATGGAGTGAAGGACCATATTTTCAATTCACAAATGTTATCAGAGTATGTATAGTTGCCTAAGATCAATGGGAAGAAAAGGCAACAATTTTAAAAAATGAACAAATGTGTGGAATAGGCACTATAAAATAGAGTAAATGACTAATAACTATGTTAAAAGATGTCCAATTTCACCCATGATAATGGAGAAACAAAACATCACTAGGATTTAATTATACACACACTTAAAAGAGGGTAAGCGATTGGAAATCTGACATTCTGTTCATGGAAGTATAAATTAGCACCATGTTGGGAAACTACACATAATTATTAAAGCTAAATAAACACATCCCTTTTGACTCAGAAATTTCATCCTGTTATATATTCAACAGAAAGGCCTACAAACGTGCAAACAAAAGATACATACAAAAAAGTAGATTTTTTAAAAGTAGACAAAACCAGCAAATAACTCAAATGTCCATCAAAAATAAATGAGGGTGAGGAGGGGTGGGTTAAGTAGGCAACGGGCAATAAGAAATGCACTTGTGATGAGCACTGGGTGATGTATGGAAGTGTTGAATTACTATACTGCACACCTGAAATTAATATTACACTGTATGTTAACTAACTGGAGTTTAAATAAAAATTTGAACACAAAGAATGAATAATTGAATTGAGATATATAATGTATTACTTTGCAGCAATGAAAATGATAAACTGCCATATGTAGTAACAGATGAATCTCTCAATGTTAAACAAAAGTAGGCAGACATAATAGTATTTAATTTAGTTACTCAAAGTTTACCCAATATATGTAGATCTAAAAATTAGAAGGATTTACCTTTGGGGTAATGTGTGACAGAGAAGGGCATGAGGAGCGTATCTGGGATGCAAGTTCTATTTATCAATCTGTGTGTTGGTTATCTGTACATGGATGGTAATTCTTTGTGAAAAGCCACTAAGCTTTAAATTTGTTATTGATACATTTTTTTAAATGTATAAAGTCATGCAACAATGGCCACAAATGTGGTTTTACAATATTTCCATCACCTGGAGAGATTCCACTTCTACTTATTCCCTAGGCAAATACTAATCTGTTTACAGAAATTTGCCTTTTCTGGAAATTTCATATAAATAGAATCATGCAAGAAATAATCTTTTGTTTTTGACATTTTTTTTTACTTACCATAATGTTTTTGCAAATCATCTGTTTTATAGAATGCATCAGTAGTTTGTTACTTTAAATTGTTGAACAGTATTCTATTGCATGGATATGCCACTTTTTATTTATCCATTCACTAGTTGGACGATTGTTCAGTTTTTTTAGATGATGAATAGTGCTGCTGTGAACTGCATATTTGTGCCTTTTTGTAGACATATGCTTCCATTTCTTTTTAATAGATTCCTAGGAGTGAAATTGGTACATTGTATTTTAAGTTTATGTTTAACATTTTCAGAAACTGTCAAACTGTTTTTCAAAATTGCTTTGTCATTTTGCATTTCTAAAAGCGTTGTATGACTTCAGTTTCTCCAGATCCTCATAAACACTTTTTATTATCTCTTTTTGATTATAGACATTGTAGTGGTTGTGTAGTAGCATCTTACTGAAGATTTTTATTTAGAAGTGGTATTGGTGTCATTGTTTTGTTATTCATGAATTTGCGTTGGAATGCTTCTCTCTACATCCAGTGTAATATTAGTTTTTCCCTTATGATCTGTGAATATCCTGAAATATATTTCCTAATATTAACATGTCTTACATTTCTAGCCTAAAGAATGATGTTAAAATGTCTGAGCATTGTAGGTTTTTGTTGATAAATATTTTATTTACTAATTTTCCATTACCATTATTTATAATATTGGCCTAATATAATGTGTAATTATTTTAAGCATGTTTTTAATGTGTGTTTATTTTTAAGAGAGAGAGACAGAGAGAGAGAGAGAGAGAGAGAGAGAGAGAGAGAGAGAGACAGGACACAAGATCAGGTTAAGGAGCAGAGAAAGGGAGACAGAGGATCCCAAGTGGGCTCTGTGCTGATGGCAGAGAGCCCAACGCAGGGCTAGAACTCATGAACCATGAGATCATGAACTGAGCAGAAGTTGGAAGCTTAACTGCCTGAGCCACTAATGCACCCCAATGTATAATTAAAAAAAATTTTTTTTACATTTATTTATTTTTGAGAGGCAGAGAGAGCACAAGTGGGGAGGGGCAGAGAGAGAAGGAGACAGAATCCAAAGCAGGCTCCAGGTTCCGAGCTGTCAGCACAGAGCCCGATGTGGGTCTCGAACTCACCAACCGTGAGATCATGACCTGAGCCGAAGTTGGACGTTTAACCAACTGAGCCACCCAGGCGCCCCTAATGTATAATTATTTTTAATCAAGGTTATACTATTATCTGAATGGTAATAAGTTGATTTGCTTTTCTATTTGTTTTTGGAACAGTTCATTTAGATAGAGGTTTTTAAAATTAGAATATTGTCTAATGTATTTACATTTACAAATATGTTTATATACATTGTTTTTAATAGTCTATTGTAATCATTCTTATTAAATCTTGCTAGTACTGCTCCCATTCTTATTCCTTATAGTACAGAGGTTTTAGGAAAGAAGTGGTTTTCCTTATACTCTCTCATATTACACATTTTATTATTGTCCAGTATTTTAATTTCACTTGTTTTGTTATTCACCAACATTGCTCATTATTTTTATCCTTGTTTATGCCAGCAGTTGATGACAATTATCCTTTTGATTACCTGTTTGTTCAAATTTATTTCTTGAAACTTTGATCTTCAGTTTATTTTCCTTGTTTCTAAAGAATTTTTTAGACACTTGTTTGCTGAGAATTTACCATTTGCCAGTGGAAAGTTTTGTGTGTTTATTATTATTTGTTTATTGGTCTATAACTTTTTACCTTTAATTGTGAAATGTCATTCATTTGCTTATTTTCTTTGTGGTTATATGACTAGTTGAGTTCCCTGGAGTATACTATATCGAGACCAAGATTTTAGTGCAAGAGACTATTAGGAAACAAAGAGGAAGAGAAAGTAATATGTTAGGGTCAGCTACAGTTTTAAAAAAATTCCTCCATCAAACCCTTGGAGCTCTGAAGCTAGGATGGCCCTTTGGAATTGAGGCAAGGAAGCTGAGCTGTTCTTAAGCATCAGTCTTTGGATGTCCCTTTGACGGTGGTTTCGGTTGAAGCAGCTCTCCTCAGTAGAGGGTGATTCCTGAGGAAGGCTGAGAGCTGCAGGCTGTTTGCTGGCAGCACTTACAGTAGGTTGTGTAAAAAATTATTCATTGTTTTTTAAAAATTATTATTGAAGTATCAGGGCGCCTGGGTGGCTCAGTCGGTTGAGCGTCTGACTTTGGCTGGGGTCATGATCTCTCAGTTCATGAGTTTGAGCCCTGCGTTGGGCTCTGTGCTGACAGCTCAGAGCCTGGAGCCTGCTTTGGATTCTGTGTCTCCCTCTCTCTCTGCCCCTTCCCTGCTCATACTCTGTCTCTCTCTCTGTCTCTCAAAAATGAATAAATGTTAAAAAATATTAGTGAAGTATAATTAATATAAAATGTTTTAGTTTTAGGTGTACAACATAATTATTCAACAATTCTATGCATTACTCAGTGCCCACCATGATAAATGTAGTCACTATCTGTCACCACACAAAGTTATTACAGTATTATCGACTGTATTTCCAATACTACATTTTTATCTCCATGACTTACGTATACGTGGAAGATTGTATCCCTTAATCCTCTTTCTCTATTTTACCCATCCCCCTCCTCCTACCTGTCTCCCTTCTGGCAACCACAAGTTTGTTCTCTGTATTTAAGACTCTATTTGTTTTGTTTGTTTTGTTTTTTGGATTTTATGTATAAGTGAAATCATATGATATTTATCTTCCTCTGTCTGAGTTATTTCACTTAGCATAATACCTTCTGGGTCCATCTATGATGATGTAAGAAAATATACCACATCTTCTTTATCCAGTCATCTAAAGATGGACACTGGGCTGTTTCCCGTTTCTTGGATTTTATAAGCAATGCTGCAATAAACATAGAAGCACATATATCTTTTTGAGTTAGTGTTTTCATTTTCTTTAGTTAAATGCCTACTAGGGGAATTACTGGATCATATGGTATTTCTATCTTCAATTTTTTGAGAAACTTCTCTACTGTTTTTCACATATAAGCTGATTAAAAAAATGGGCAGAGGAACTGAATAGACATTTTTCCAAAGAATACATGCAGATGGCCAACAGACACATGAAAAGATGTTCAATTTCACTAATCATCAGGGAAATACAAATCAAAACTATTATCAGATGTCACTCTATACCAGTCAGAATGGCTAGAATCAAAAGGCAAGAGATAATATGTGTTGGTAAGGATGTGGAGAAAATGGACCCCTTGTGCACTATTGGTTGGAATGGATATTTCCACAGTGTAACTACTGTGGAAAACAGTATGGAGGTTCCTTGGTGGGGCGGCCAGGGAGGGGGAACTTAAGACATTTATTATTAACGTGAGATCTGGCTAAATTATCATAGTGCCCCGTGTAGGTTGTTAGTTACTTCAAAAAATTGAGAATATTATTTTATTGTCTTCTGTTCTCTGTATTTTTCTGGTGTGAACTATTAACCTGTCATGATTTAAAGTTAATTGTATTTTTTTTTGTTTTCCAGTTCTTTTTTCCTTCCTTCCCTTCTTCTTTCCACTTTTTTTTTCCTATTTCTACTCGCAATTAGTTTTGTTTCCTGAATCAAAGGGAAAATAATTTTAGCTATCTTTTAAACAATCTTACACTTTACCTTTTATTCCAGCATTTGCTATCTTCTGCTAATAACTCTTTCAGATATATATTGGGTTTACTAATTTTATCCTCAGGCATCTCCTTTGATACTTTCTTTATTTTTTCTCCATGTGCTATTTTTAAAATTAATTTATATATCTTCCAGTTAGCTAGTATTTTCTTTAGTAGAATTTAAATCCCCATTTTTACCCATACTTTTAAATTTTTATTCCAATCTTTATATATTTATTATTTTCAGAAATTGTTTTTATATAAATCATCCTAGCATTTTTAATGGAGTCTTATTCCTTTTTAATGTTCACCCTTAAAATATTATTTGATTATGTATAGTTATATATTAGCACATCTTATCTAGGTTTCATGGGTCCTAAAACAATACATTATTCTTTCTGCTGATTCTCACTCAGGTTTACTTATTTCTTTATAAAATACAAAATTTGGTGAGGTCACGATCAGTATTGTGTTATATGTGGGAAATGCGATTTGCCTTGGATATAGGGTGATTTGCTCCAAGTAATTTTTGTTTCTTGTTTTTTATTAAACAGGAAATAATATTAATTTCCATGGCTTGTGTTTTCCTGAGCCACTCAGGAAGTTAAAACTGAAGTTCTTTTGAAGAATCTTTTTTTTAATGTTTATTTATTTTTGAGAGAGAGAGAGAGAGAGAGAGAGAGAGAGAGAGAGAATATGAACTGGGGAGGGGCAGAGAGAGAGGGAGACACAGAATCCAAAGCAGGCTTCAGGCTCGGCACTGTTCACAGAGCCCAATGCAGGACTCGAACTCACTAACTGTGAGGTTGTGACCTGAGCCAAAGCCTGATGCTTAACCCACTGAGCCACCCAGGAATCCCAAAACTCAAGTTCCTTTGAAAATGGGTCTATGCTTATAAATTGCTCATGTAGAATCTTACACATCTAGAGCTTGAGCCAAGTCAGAGTAATATCCTTACTTCTTTCTCTGTCAGTGGGGCAACTTGTTTCAGGTCCACTCAGTCCTGGAGTTATAGCTCTTTATGTTCTAGTTTGACTTGTGAAATGGGGGTGGGAGGAGTGTCTGGGTCTCAATTCTCCACATGGAGACCTGTGGAAGATCTTGTTTCCCATCCTGCTGATCCAGTAAAATAAAACCTCCTTGGTTCTGAAGACAGATTCTCTCAGGACAGCTTAAGGCGGGCATTACCCTCTTGCCATTCTGATTTTCAGCTTCTCTTCAGTTTAACTTCTGACAATATTTTCATAAGTTCAGCTACATAGTTTAGTCAATTTTTCTAGCTGTTTTGTTGCAGGAGGTTTTTTCAGATATCTACTTCATTATTTATAGATCCAGAAATAGAAGTCCAGATATTTTTATGTGACAATGCTTAATGCTCCTGAGGTTATGAGATGACAGACACTTTCTTTTTCAGCTAAAGGAATAATTTAATATTTTTTCTGGAAAAACATTTAAAGAATCTTAAAATGTTTCATGAATTTTTCCAAAATTAACTTTTCAGAAACTGTATCCTGAGCAATTAATCATACAGTAATATACTTAACTCCTAAGAATCCTACGTTTGCAGTTTTATTAAAGGAATGACCACATGCATACTATTTTAAGTCACTGAGTATATGAAGCATTTTTTTTTGTTGTTATTTTGTGTTAGCTTTCTGGAATGGCTGTATTTTAAAATTGGCTGTTCCAGGGCAGAGATACCAGATTAAATCACTACAGATCACTCTAACTACTGGTGTAGGAGGTCTAGATTTCCTGACTCTCTGGATATAATCATGGAAGCCCTGCTTGAAAGGGGTGTGTATAGGCATAGTGGGAACAGAGGTTTCGTATTCCTGGAAAGAAGCTTAGAGGCATTGTGTGTACTAGAAGTCAAAGAGAAAAACTATTTGAATTGATACCAAGAGGAGAAAAGGAGAATGAAAAGCTTATTGGAATAATTTGTGTACTATCGAAGAGAAATTGTATTGGATGGAGTTAAACAGGCAACAACCAGTTTATTCAAGACTATTGCAGTAGAATGAGATTGACTGATTTCAAGTGCTATTGAAACAAAAGGCAGGAAAATTTTTTAAGCACCAGGGTGGACCAATGGAAAATTAGCCTGAAGGTTAGTAGGTAAGATGAAGCTGTCTGTGTTTGCTAACTATTGTTTTTGAAGTTAGGCTTCCACCTTCCACAGAGACTGAGAGGGGCACTACTTTTCTTGATAATTATCACATTTCAAAGGGATGGCTCCTTTGTGCTTGAGAAAGACAGCTCTGGGTTGAAAAACTAGCAAGAGGCTGGGAGAAAACTTGCATTTCAAAGGGACAGTGAAATACAATTGTAAGTTTTCTAAAGTAAATGCTGTCGGAAAAGACAGGTTAAGCACCTGGAATCAAGAAGAAATCTGTCTGATGGTTACTGGAGGGGAGATGGATGGAGTGGGGTGGGGGGGGCGGTGCGTTAAATAGGTGACAGGTAATAAGGACAGCACTTGTGATGAGCACCGGGTGTTGTATGTAAGTGATGAATCGCTGAATTCTACACCAGAAACCAATATTATGCTGCTTGTTAGCTAACTGGAATTTAAATAAAAAGTTGGAGAAATAAAATAAACATATCTTTAAAAAAAGAGAAGAAATCTCTAAAGTTTGGTCAGGCTGAGTGGTACATTAGGCCAGGTTGGTCAGTTCTGAGTTTGCTAATGCCTTCTTGAATGATATGCACAGTAGAAGAGGAATAAAGCTATTCTTGGAATTCAAGCAGAGCTCTCATTGCCATGCTGAGTATTGAGTACGGCCCCTCAACTTCTTGTAAAGACCAAGACCCCTGATAGTGTGCATTGTAGTCAGGGAAGCACATCCTAGCATGTGTCAATGGACCTCGTGAGACCACTCCTTACCAACAGTAGTAGGAAGCAACAGCAAGAAACAGCTAGGATGTAGTATTTGTACTTATTCACTACATAACAGCACACTAGGTAACCAGCAATTTTAAATTCTTGAAAGGGGAAATAGAGGATTAGAGGAGAGAAATACTTGGTTCCTCATCTGTCAAGAAATGATAAAATCAGTTTACTTTGAGAGAAAAAAGTGAGAAGTGATAATATTTGCCCCTGATTTCAGGACCCATAGTTTTGCAGTTTGTTTTCATATTTATTAGGCCAAATTATTGCAAAAAATTGTCAGTGTTTAAGTTCTGGATGTGTTTGGAGACAATTTAAGCTAACTTAATCTGATATATCTTAATCAGATATATTAATTATATATTATGTTAATATTAATTATATATAATATATAATATATGTAATTTATATATTAATATATAACATATATTAATATATAATTCCCTTAATATTAAAAGGGAAATAGTTATTTTATGTATTATATATGTCAAATTTATTGTCTACTTTGAAAGAAAAAAAACTTACTTTCAATAGTAGTTCACATTGGATGATATAAAAGCACTTTAGTGCCGTAGGTTGATTAAGAAAGTGAGACTAATGTGACATCATGAGAAAAATATTGTTCTGTAATGGACTTAATGCGTTCTCAGAAGGTTAATTTCTATATTATATCAGGACTCTCTAGGATAAAAGATTTCATAGAACTTTGCAAGTACAAGATTTCATAGAACTTTCATAGAACTTTGCAAGCTCAAAGTATAAGCCCTTGTGAAACTCAAAGGTCATTGTCCCAGATGTGCATTGATTCTGTTTGTATTTTTTATTATCAATTACATATATTCATCACTCTATTTTTGGAGTAATAATAAAATAGCCATGCTGTTAACAGTAATGGATTATGATTCTAATTCAGTATTACAATGAAACCAGTGATGAAAGTACAGTTTCAAAAGCAAAATTATCAAATTGAGAACAGATAAAACATAAAATATGCAAATTCTTTGTGTTCAATTTTTGTCCTTCTACATGAATCAGACCTGAAGATAACCAGCAATATCAGTTAAATATATGAAGTTTTGAATTATTCTCAGAAGAGTTTTTGGAAGTAGGTAAACTGGATACATATTTTAAAAAATCATTCAAGTACAAGTCTCTCTTCCTGCCTGCTGCCCTCTCATATTCTCTCTGTCTCTGTCTCTCTGTCTCTCTTTTCTCTCTCTCTCTCCTGTTTCTCCTCTCTCTCTCTCTCTCTCTCTCTCACACACACACACACACACTTCATCATTTGTTCACAAACTAAAAAATAATCCTGGAAGCCCTAAAAGGATTTGCCTCTAGCTACCTATCACTTACCATTTCCTACCCTATTTTTTTTTTACTCTTCTTTTTTTTTTTTTTTTAATTTTTTTTTCAACGTTTATTTATTTTTGGGACAGAGAGAGGCAGAGCATGAACGGGGGAGGGGCAGAGAGAGAGGGAGACACAGAATCGGAAACAGGCTCCAGGCTCCGAGCCATCAGCCCAGAGCCCGACGCGGAGCTCGAACTCACGGACCGCGAGATCGTGACCTGGCTGAAGTCGGACGCTTAACCGACTGCACCACCCAGGCGCCCCTTACTCTTCTTTCAATCGCATCGTCTTCATTGCCCTTTCAACTTGCCAACAAACATATAGTTTAGAGACTTTCTATTTGTGGTTTCCTAAATCTGTGGTGTTCTTCTCTCTGATATTTTATGATCTAGCTTTTCACATTATTCACATCTCTCAGCCGTAAGTTCACCACTTGAAGATGTCCTCTCCATTTGGTCTATCCAAGCCAAGCTTCCTGCTATGATTTCCAGTTTATTTAATGTTCCTGTTTTATCAGTGTAAATGCTGTGAAGCACTCATAATTCTCTGGTATTTTATTTATTTATTTTAGTCTGTTGATTTTGTTTTTATCTTTCCTATTAGAATGTAAGCTCTGAGAGCAGGAACTGTGTTTTGTTTACTGCAGTGTTCTAATTGCCAGAACAGCATCTGGTGCTCTTGGGAGCCCCACGGATATTGTTGAATGTATAAATGAATTAGTAGTAAAGACATAGTACGATATGAAAAAAGAATTAACTTATGAATATGTAAAACTGGATATATCTTCTGTAATTGGATTTAGGTAAAGATATATCATAAAAAAGAATTTTTATTCATTTTTTTGTGAATAAATTGGGGCTTCTTCCATGATTTGCCTTTAAGCCCATAGCCAATTATCCATCATTCTCTTACATTGCTCTTTGCTTGGTGGCTTGTAAAACTTCTTTATATATGAAGGAAATGGCTTTTCACTAGTCACATGTGTTTTGAATACATTTATTTGTCTCTTGCATTTTTACTTTGTATATGAATTTTTAATGGTTTATGGCTTTGTTTTTATGACTATGTTTCTTATTTTTGAAGTGTTTATTTATTTTGAGAGGGAGAGAGAGAAGGAGAGAAAGAGTGGGGGAGGGGCAGACAGGAAGAGAGAGAATCCCAAGCAGACTCCACACTATCAGTGCAAAGTCCCACACAGGGCTCCATCCCAGGAACCCGCAGATCATGACCTGAGCTGAAATCAAGAGTCAGACACTTAATCAGCTGAGCCACCCAGGCACTCCTTATGACTAGGTTAGAAAGGCTCTCCTGGGGCGCTTGGGTGGTCAGTCGGTTAAATGTCTGACTTTGGTTCAGGTCATGATCTCATGGTTCATGGGTTCAAGCCCTGCATCTGGCTCTGTGCTGACAGCTCGTAGCCTGGAGCCTTCTTCAGATTCTGTGTCTCCGTCTCTCTCTGTTCCTTCCCTGCTTGTGCTCTGTCTCTTTGTTTCTCCAAATTGAATAAAATTAAAAAAAAAAAAACAGGATTTTTTTTTTTTTTAGCCATATTTTTTCTTGTAATTGTTTGGTTACTTCTGTTAATGCTTTGATCCATTTGGTTGTTTTTTTAAAAGAAAGAATAAAGTAGGGATTTTAATTTTTCTGGTTTTCTAGATACTTTCTTTAAACAATTTCCTTTAACTCTTTATATTTAGTTTTTTTTGTTCCTGGATTCTGAACTCTTGAACTACATCTATTAATATTTGTCTATTATATTAGAAATAAGAATGGTAATTTTAAATAAAATTGGAGTTAAAAAAGTTAAAATGTGATTTTATAAGAATTCATTTTAAGATGCAAAGAAAAAGGGATAAACTGTAAAATACTATACTTACATTTTTTAACCCTATAAAATTAGCCTCGGAGTTTTGCAGCTAGAATGGGAGAAGGCATATTGTACTACCTTTACCAGCAGAATTTATTGCTGTGTTGTGTCTGTTTTAAACTGTTCAAATATGAAGTGAAAGTATTTACATATTCCTATACAAAAAATTTTATTTGGAGTTCTATATGGGTTTCAAATTTATAACAAAAATGTCAAGTAATTGATTTCCTTATTTCCTAAATCTTTACCTTCCTCTCTTCCCTCCCTAGTCATTCACTGAAGACTGGTTAGTAGATTTGAATTTGAACCAAAAGTATGAGAAATGCTATTGGAGGATGTGAGAGAATCCACTCAGCTCTATAGCCTGGATTGCAAGTAAGATCCCTGAAAACAACTTCCCCAGTGGCCTTATTTTATATGACTTACCTTGTTTTAACTTAGAATATATTTGAGATAAAAGGAAACCCAAATCTCCAGAGATATTGGGGTAGAATCAAATGTAAAAATGTCCAGTTAAAGGAGCTGGTTATCATGGAAAAACACTGTGATATTCTGACAGGAATATAGAGGAAGATGGTAGAATATTTATTGGAAAAACTTGGCGGCTTTATACATTTCATACTGAAATGTATTCAACTCTTTGTGATGGAAACACAAATTTCCTTAGGTCTTCTCCATAATATATAAAAATATATAGTAAAAGGAGTGTACTTCATCAAATTCAACATATAATTTGTTTTTATTAAGATGTATTTGTGCATGATTTCAGTATGGAACAATGCCTTCTTGTGCCTTAGGGATGGATGTTGCCTAGAAAGCATCCTTATCTTTATTAATTTATTTAAACTATTAATAATATTAATAATTTCTTATGCTTAGCCATCTCTCCAGATATATTTCCTTGCTGATGCCTAATTTCTCCCGGTCTTAGGAAGGATAATTATTTATTTTTTTCCTTTGACTTTATCTCCTCCCCTCTTCCTTTTCTGAGGCAAATCAACAATGCTTACATGAATTTTCTATTCCTAAGGTGTTCTTGAGATTATATCCAATCTATAGACTGCAACTTGCACATCAAATCAGAAAGACAAGCCAAATTTGAAATATTAATCGATGTATAATACATTAATATGTGCGTTAATGGCTAAATTCATTTTAAAACTTTATAATAACTGGGGAATTATTAATAAATCATGAATGCTGATAGTATTTTGAGATGCAGAAAGGCAGATTAAAAAAAAGAACCAGTGACTATAATAAGAGAAAGTACACAAAAGAATATAAATGGTTTTTATATGTTGGTTTCAGCAGTCATTTTTCAATAGTTTCACAAGGAACTATCGTTTTTTAAAATGTCAACAAGAAAAGTAAACGTCCACCTGCTTGCTTACTCAGTGCCACAAAACTCACCATTAATCTAATAAACAGCAGTTCCCTGGGCTGGAAAACTTATTTAAAATCTTTCTGAGGCAAATATCCTTTCATGATCATAAATCACTTTCTTTTGAACTCTATCTGAACTCAAATTAGCATAAAAATATTGAGATGAGCTCTATTTTATAACTCCTGTGCATGAAGTGCCTTATCTAGATATTTTAATCTTCATTTCATATATAAAATACTGGCACCTTAATAGCAGTTAACATAATTTTAAGCAACAACAAAGCCAT
This sequence comes from Herpailurus yagouaroundi, assembly GCF_014898765.1. NCBI lineage: Eukaryota > Metazoa > Chordata > Mammalia > Carnivora > Felidae > Herpailurus > Herpailurus yagouaroundi. The sequence goes on from NW_024412405.1 coordinate 28,361,927, forward strand.
AAGAGTGCTTCTCTCACTTGGGTTTTCGGTTGTGACCAGTTCGTAGTGTTTTTTTTTTTCTTTTCTCTTTCCTATAGATACGGAAAAGGATTGCATTTTCTTAAATTCTTCAGATTTTTATTCTTAATATCATTTTATATTTTTGAATTTCTAAATAAAATAAAATTTGTGAAGTTAAGGTTTCTGATGCATTACTAGGTAATTGAGATAGGAACTGAAGTTAGGAAGATTTTTATTTAAACTTTATACAACACCAGGTTATGTAAAATAATACTACTGTAGAAGTGTTATTCAGTGGTTGTTTTTGAAATTACCTTAAAATAAAAGATAACTGGAATCACATACATATAGAAACATACATACACACACACACACACACAGACATCTCTATGTATGTAATGGCTGACCTAAAATGACCATAACAGTTATAACAATACAAGAGATTTCCTTTAAAACATAATCCATCTCTCAGCATATATACGTGTGTGTGTGTGTGTGTGTATGAATACATGTATGTAGACATATAAAAATAGGTCATAATTTTTAACAACAACTCCATTCTGTGTCATATGTAACTTTATACAGTGCTAGTTCTTTTGTGACTTTCCGTTGGATCAAACATATTCATGGATGTGGTACCAGAATTCACTTCCTTGCAGAAATTTGTATTATATCATTTTTTCTCTGAAACTGGAGCAAATGGTAATGGCTGCCTTGATGCTTCATTCCTGAGATTGATCTATATTTTGTTGTTGCTGCTGCATTATTAACTCTTAAAGAAACCTGACTCAGCTGCTCAACCTTCATCTGTTTAAATAGGCCTTCTGTTGTCAGTTTTCTAATCAAAATAAATCCAGCCTAGCTGTTGGTAAAATCGTCTATTTCTATCCATTTTGGCTGTCAGAATTACTCATTTTCCATGAAATTTTAACTATATATGTGTGTGTGTGTGTGTGTGTGTGTGTGTGTGTGTCTGTGTATACATGTATATGTGTGTGTGTGTGTGTGTGTGTGTGTGTATATATATACAAAAATCCTGTGTGTTTACCTCAGCGCAAAGGAGTTTATTTTTTCTAAAGTAGTGGGGACTAGAACTTAATAGAAATTTAATTAAGGGAAGCGACTGATGCTGGCAGAGCCTTTGTATTATATATGTTTGTAAGTTATAAGACTTATGGAATTTCCTTTGACATCTAATACTAATACTGGCTGCTTCATATTACAGATGACATTTATGTATATACATATAACATATATATGTATATACATATAATATATATATACATATATATACACACATACATATACACACACAGCTGCAACATATAACACATACATATTTTATTTTTCAAAACATTTCTTTCTGAAAAACAGAATTTACTCTAGACATTATTCTGAAATTCATTTGTTTTACCTGAAAGTATATACTTGATATACTTGAAACTCATTCTAATTCTATTGATTAAAAAATAAATATATTAAATTTATCAAACACATGTATGTCTAAATATACACATTTTGTGTATAATATGTATATTTGTGAGTATATGCATATATGTGTATAAATGATTTTAGGTAAATGAGATTATATTACATAACTGTATACTAGATTTCTTAATGTTTATTTTTGAGAGAGAAAGAGAGCAAGTGGGGGAGGGCAGAGAGAGAGGGAGGCACAGAATCCAAAGCAGGCTCCAGGCTCTGAGCTGTCTGCCCAGAGCCTGATGTAGGGCTCAAACTCACGAACCATGAGATCATGACTTGAGCCCAAGTTGGATGATTAATTGACTGAGACACCCAGGCACCCCTATACTGGATTTCTTAGAGCAAATATTTTTCTATATTATTCTATTTTCCATTTTTTTCTTCTTTGTTGATTCCCACTTTATAGTTCCTGTTCATCCCATATGGATGAGCCGCCCATAGGGATGTTGTTTACTCCTTCGGTGACATTTCTGTGCACATATAACTCTTGATCCAGAGGAAAAGCTGAAATCTACATTTATCAAATGGGTTCTAGATGGGAAACTAACAATAAGAGGTTCTTGCGTGATACTTTAAAAATGGCCAGTATTTGTTGGCTGCAGGTATAGAAGATCATATAGAAAGTTGTAAAAGGTACAGCTGCTCACACCTGAGCTTTTGTGAAGCACCAACTTGGGAATTCAGGCTCATAAAATTAGTAGCAGCTTCTCTGATTACATAAGCCGATTATTGCATTTATTGTTAGCACTTCATAAATAGAATCTAGAGTGTCTTATATTTTCAACATACACACAAACACACATAGGAAATTCATCATTGTTAGTTTCACAAAAATATTCCCAGCATTGATTAGATTATAGGTCTCTTGATCTTACTTTTCTCACTCAACCATTCTTCATCCTATAAGTCGACTGTTTGAGTTTTAATATAAGATCTACAGTGTATAATGTGTTTGTGCTATGATACAGTCACCCCTAATGGGCATTTATTTTCATTGTGTTTTTTAAACCATTATTCCAAAACACATATTAAGCATCATTGTAAGCATATAGTTGCGTCTTTGACTTCTATGAATATACCCTGATAATGGATTCATGGTGTGTAGGTGTATGTGTGGGGCTTATTGTATTTTAAAAGATGGTGCCAGATTGTTTTTGCAAATGTATTACAATTTAAGTGTCCACCAGCAACAGGTAGGAGTGTCTACATTCCTTCATTCCCACACTCACTAAGTTATCTTTTTCAATTTTATTCCTAGTGTGATGGTTATGACTAATATCACCCTCATTGTATTTCTGTGACTCTTTGTGACTTTGAATATATTTTCATGAGTCAGTTAGCAATTTGAATTTGATGTTTAATGAATTTTCTATATATTTTCCTGTTTTTCCTTTTATAATTTTTTTTTGGTGAGTATTTCAGTGCTTCTGGTATAGCTTAGAGATAGTCATTTATCTGCCACTGGCATTCAATTTGTTAACTAAATTATTTGCTTATTGATTTTTGTTATCTTCTGTTATGGAAAACTGTATAGTCAAAAAAATTTTTTTTGGGGTGAGTAGTCCCTTTAACCACTTTAGTGTTTAATTTTATAATTATTTGTGGCTTATAAAAATGATTTTTGGAAAGTACAAATCTGAAATGAGCACTGAAATAATATTGCAACAAGGTATAGTCTGAAGACAAGATGGGAAAATGCTATTCCTGGATTAACTTCATAGAAACCCATAGGCCTTAGCTATTCATATACAGAATTAGATGGTATACTGCTGCTTATTATCATGAAAATATAAACATTGCTAGTGGAAAACACATAATTCTCTTGGAAAAACATATATCAAAGTAACTCAGTTCAAAGAGTGTATGTGACAAGCTTCATGGACAAAGCCATGTTACAGGATAAACCATTCATTTCTGTTTGGGGATATTAGGGTAAGTTTTATGTCAGATTTTATTTAAAATGGCATTACATTATACATATAAAAGCAGGCTGAAGAACAAGAGTGCATAGGTAACTATGAGAAACTTAATTGTTGGTAATTATGAAAAAAAACTTTAGATGGAAATTTCCTAATAGAACCTTTATTACACAGTTATGCAAATTACATTTCTCTTACCTCATATCCTCCCTAAAAATAGTATTTCATACTTAACGCTATTTGTTTTTTCAGCTTTAAAATTGATAACAGTGACCTGAATTTCAGATAATTTGGAAAATATCTGCTTTTATACACAATTCTGAACATAATTCTATTCAAATATTAAATAATCTATAAATAGTATTATGTTGATGTAATTATAGTAGATTTTTATATTTGTTTAATAATATGTTCTCTAGTCACCATTTTAAATATAGCATAATAATAAATTTTACTTATGTGTATCACTATTTGAATTGGAAAACTATATAAAATTCCATATAGGTACATCAGGAAAAAATTTTATATATTTTTTCAAAATATAAACATGTAATCATTTTAAATAGAAAATACATTTTAGGTGTGATTGATTTTACTGAAGTCTCCTATTCATATACTTACAAAAAGATTTAAGTTTTTATTAACTTTTTAATGGTACTCATTTAATGTTTTCTTTTTTATAAATGTAATGTTTTTAATGTTTATTTTTGAGAGAAAGAGAGACAGAGCATGAGCAGAGGAGGGGCAGAGAGAGAGGGAGACACAGAATCTGAAGCAGGCTTCAGGCTCTGGTCTGTCAGCACAGAGTCTGACAAGGGGCTTGAACCCCCGAGATCACAACCTGAGCCGAAGTTGGACTCTTAACTGACTGAGCCACCCAGGTGCCCCAGATTTTCTAATAAGATTTAACATTGGCTTAAAATTTAGGCTAATATTTAGAAAAATGTTACTAATGAAAATTGTCCTCTAATTTCCTGTGTTTAGTTCTATATTTTTTAAGAGAAGAAGCAAAGCATTTTGATGATCTGTCACTGAAATTGAAAGTGAAAGGAAAGTTCTGCAAATTAGTTCTAACTTAAAAAGATTTCAACAACTGTATTAAATGATCCCAAAGAGTTCAAGCTAGAGTTCAAATTCTACGAATTTCATTAAGTTTGTGCATACTGAGTATGTGCACAGAATAATTAAAACACTACCTTTTGCTTTTCTAGAAAATAACAAAAGGATGAAATGTGTATGTAATTTGGGGGAGGCTGACTGGTCAATTTTGTTCTATTAATTGAACACCAAGTGGAAACAGAGACTTGACATAAAACTGCGGTCAATCTCTTTTCTGTTGATTATGAAAGGTTAAGAATTTATATAAGAAAATAGTTTTTTTCAATCCTTTGAGAAAAGGTATGAATTTCATATATTTCTAATAAAACATTTTACTTAACTATGTCACCTTGTGGATTTGCTACTATTTTTTCATTTTAATATATAGAAAATTATCCATGTAACTTTTTATTTTTGTGTACTATTCCTAAATTTGATAGTTACATTAATAATGGAATTAGCATTTTGAAATTGATATACTTCAAAAGATTTTATTAACCTACAAGTAGTGTAGGAAATTTATGTGTTTAATATATACTGTAGCAAATGTTGTTTTCCTCAAATGATAACTCCCTTTAATTGTAGCCATGTTTTTTACTTAGTATGTATGGAAAAAAAGGGCTGTAAAATTTTTACCAAGTATGAACAAAGTTCATACTTAAAATCAACTATTCTAGGCTACTTAAAGCAGCAAAAACAAAAGATGTATTAAAGGATATTTTGTAGGGTGGAGAAACTTTGGAAGTACAGGGGATCAAGTTTGCAGAATGCATAGCCAGAAACTGTGGTACAAATAGTTCATAAGTCCAGCTGCCTTCTTTTAGGATCATATAGAACCAGCTTTGTCAAGACTGGGTATGGGGTATCTCTCCCTCTGTAAATTGATGTGTCTCTGACCCCCACTCTTCCTCAGCTGATAGCACAAATGATACCTCTTTCTTCATGTCACTCCCTTTGAAACTGAAATCTCTCATGTAGGCTGAACACAGATCGCATGCCAGTGTCATAAGTGCGTGGTATTCTGGGAAAGCAAATGCATAGGTTCTTTCTTGAGGTGAAATTTGCAAAGTGGAAAACATTGTGAACACATAAAGGATATTCAAATGGTGAAAGAATGAAAAGCATCCACTAGCAATGAAAAAGTAAAACCATACTCTTAATCAGGCAACCTAAAGTTATTTATTCTAATAATATATGTGAAGTAGCAGACTAGTTAGCCAGATCTTTTTTTTTCTGAGATATTACTTGAGATTTATGAAGTTCATGAAAAGAGATTACCTCATGGCGAATGGTTGATCAGTCATTCAAACATGGTAAAAAAAAAAAAAATCGAACTTCTTCCTAGTATCAGTTTTGTGATTTACAAGTTATAGTAATAAAACAAACTCTGCTCTATACATAAAGACATTGCAGAGAGAAGAATTTAGCACAGTGCCTTCCTTTAGGGATCCAATAAATCATGACTAGCTAAAGAAGCAAGAAAACTAAAGAAGCAAAATGCAGTATATTTTTTATTAAGAGAATAAGTTTGTTATTAATTAGCAAGCGCAGGATATGGTTGATTTTTTTTCCACAAGATGCCAAATACCAGTAAGAGCTTTTTTCATCCCTCATCTGAAAAATCGCTCTTAGATAATGCAAAAAAACTTCAGTGGAACAGGAACATGACTCCTTTAGTTGACCCATTGTAGCTTTACAATCATGGATCTCCTTTGTGTATAAGGAGTAGAAAATTATCCAATATGGCAGTGTGTATTCAAATCACCTCCTGGATTGTATGTACACACAATCTCAGTTTCTGTAGTGCAGAGCATTATCTAGATTTCATCTTATATATTAAACAAATGACCCCTTCCCCCAAACCATTATTAGACCTAAGGGCAAATTGATAACAGTTTTGAGGAAAACAAAGGGCAAGAAAAACATAAGAGATAAGTTTGTGCCAGTGATATAAGGCAGTCAACAACACCTAAGTAGACAAAACATACAATTTTAGTTTAATAAAATAAAATGATACACAAAAATACTTTTTATAATATGAAGAAGGTACTATGGAGTTATACTGAAAAATCTAAAACATTACTAATGTATATGTAAAAGGTAAAATTACAGATTTTGGAAGTATGACTTATAATGACAAGAAAGTGACACTTGAGTACAAATTGTCAGTTACAATGATGCGAAGTTAGAAAAATACTGGAGGAGTGCAGACATAAAACAGTTTAGTAGTAGACTTTCTTTGTAGTTGTGTCTCTAAAATGATTTGTTCTTTTCCTCTGATAAAATCCATTAAATACTTTAAGCATCAGTTTCTTACCCTATAAATTAAAGGGTTTAAGTGAGGTTATTTCTCATCTTGATTTTACATAAATTAATTCTTTCACAAAGTTATTAATTCAGTAACTTTTTCTTGAATTTTAAATCATAATAGAGCAAAACAAAGCAATATGCGGGTAGGCAAATATGGAAAGAACATAAATGCAAATTGTGGCAAGTTTTATGAAGTGAGTAAATGGGGTGATCTGACATTTGTTACTGAGGAGGGATTGGAGAAATAGAATTACTTTAGATATGAAGATTTTGGATAGCCTCTCAGAGAAAGTTATATCTGAGGTGAGATTTGAAGGAGGGGATGGAGATAGCAATGTTAACAAGGAAGACAGACTGTTTCAAGAATCACTAGCTTAAGGGCAATTGTGCTGAGCTGGGAAAGAATCTACCCTGTTTGAACAGTGTGGAAAGGATGCCAGGCATATACTGATTAAGAAAGAAAATTTTGTGGGGCGCCTGGGTGGCTAGGTCGGTTAAGCATCTGACTTCAGCGCAGGTCATGATCTCATAGTTGGTGAGTTCCAGCCCCAGGTCCAGCTCTGTGCTGTCAGTTCAGAGCCTGGAGCCTGCTTCAGATTCTGTGCCTCCCTCTCTCACTGCCCCTTCCCCACTCATGCTCTGTCTCTCTCTATCAAAAAATGAATAAACATTTAAAAAATTAAAAAAAAAGAAAATTTTGTAACTCAGATACTCTGGTTTACACGTGTTGAATTTGAGGTGACTACATGGCACACCCATATAAAATTAATTTTGTATTTGGATCTATGAGTTATCATCACATGAGTTATTTTGTGATGAAACTATACGTTTAGGAATTTCTAGAATCTAGATAGCATTTGTTATGATGGCATAAATGGGCTCTCCCAGGAAGTATGTGTTGGTAATGATGAAAAGAACAAAGAATTAACCCTGTATTAAACCACAGTTTAGAGATTGAGGAAGTACTTCCAGCATCAGATTGAATAGATAAAGAGCTTAGATACTATGATTTTGTCTTTACAGCAAGAAAGTTTGGAAAAACTAAAAAAATAGCACTTTCTTGGGCTCATCAACAAATTTAGGTTGCAGGGTAACCCCCCATCTCAAAATATGAGAGAGAAGTACATCCAGAGAGAAGCAGCAACTGCTTACTTGAGGAATTGCTGGAGACTGAGTGTGAATTAGAGTGCGAAATTCCTGGGGGGGCCACCACATAAGTTTTTGGGCTTTCGCTCAAAGGACCCACCAGGTTCTCATAGTGAGGATCCAAGAAAGATCCCCTTATGGCAATCGGAGGGGAAGAGTAGCCATTGTAAAGCATGCCTAGAAACTTCTCTGTAGCACGTCTACTCTATAGGAATAAAGGATTTTATCAGAGCACAGTTCTGAAAACTTATATCAGCAGGTATATAGGAATTCCTTCCCACTCAAGTCCCCTCCAGGCTTCCTATCTAACCTACAAGGATAGAGAAACCTTGTCAATAGGGACTGTGGATCAAAGGAAAGGGACTGGGAAAGCTGTAGACAGGATAGGTAGGGAGTATGAGGCAAGAGGAAATAAAAGCTCTATAAGAGGGGAGGGGAGGGGAGAGGATCAGAGACACTCCTTAAGGCCAGTTTCAAAGTATAGAACCACTGAAGTCTGGGCAACTTTGGAGGATTGGAGGATTCTAATTGCAAAACTAGAGATCATTCCCCACTGTTCTCAACCCTCCTGAACACACTACACCACCTTGTCAAGGCAACTCCAGTGTAACAGTGTATGTCAGCTGAAAGAGCTGTAAGCCTCAAACTCCTACCAAACATCAACTTATAGAGAAGCACAACAACTTAAAAGACAATACAAAAGGCAAGAAAAAGCAGAGTATGAAGAAAAAGCAATCATCAGAACAATACTCAAATATGACGCTGATGGAATTATCATTTGGGGAATTTAAAATAAGTGTGATTGATGCATTACTATAGGTTCTAATGGAAAACATAGACAGCATTCAAGAACTGATTGATTGTGTAAGCAGAGAGTTAGAAACTCTAAGAAATAAACAAAAGAAAATGTTAGATATTTTTAAAAAGTAACAGAAATGGAGAATACCTTTGATAGATTCAGTAGTTGACTTAACATGCCAAGAAAAATATCAGTTAAGTTGAATACAGGTCAATACAAAGTCAAAAACTACAACAGAAAGAGAATGAATAATAAAAATAAAAAGAACAGAAGATAACTGTGGGGCAGTATCAAAGGATGTAGCATATGCATAATTAGAATACAAAAAGGGTAAGAAAAAGGGAAAGAAGAAATATTCTAAGAAGTAGTATCAGAAAACTTTGCAAAGTAATACCAGACACCAAACTACATATCTAGGAAGTTCAGAGAGCACCAAGAAAGATACATAAATCTATACTACAGTTCTACAGGCCTTTACCAGGGTGACTGTGCATTGGGGAAAAAGGAAATCATCAGACTTTAGGGATTTTTGTACACAGGTTCTGAACCAATACTTTATTCCAGGAAACCCAAAATGCCTTCATGGTCTACCCATGAGACTAGGGGCTTGTGGAGGTGACCAATGGACTTACAGCTCAGGTTTTTCTCACAGTTCGTACAGTAGACCCCCAAAATTATTCTGTGGTTATTTCCCCAGTTCTGGAGTAGAAATATGTGAGAAAAAATTATGATAGACTCTAGGCTAGAGAATTTTTGTATATTTCTTATGCTATAAAGGGACAACAAATACCAAAGTCACTGCTCACAGTCAAGAAATAACTCTTCAATCACTATACTAGAGATCATATCTCAGCCTAGATTTCTTGGCAGTTAGAATTTGTAAAATTAAAGGTTTGCTAAAATGTTGAGGACTTGAACAGAAGTAGAATCTCTTTCTTCCTTTAACTTTCATTATGCTCCTTAGTAAAAGAAAGTATGTTCATCCAATTTTAAACCATAATCCCTTAGGGGCGCCTGGGTGGCTCAGTCGGTTGGGTGTCCGACTTCGGCTCAGGTCATGATCTCGCGGTCCTTGAGTTCTAGCCCCGCGTTGGGCTCTGTGCTGACAGCTCAGAGCCTGGAGCCTGTTTCGGATTCTGTGTCTCCCTCTCTCTGACCCTCCCCTGTTCATGCTCTGTCTCTCTCTGTCTCAAAAATAAATAAACGTTAAAAAAAATTTTAAACCATAATTCCTTAAAGATTCCTTTATTAAATGATATTTGGATTTAGGGGCACTGGGGTGGCTCAGTTGGTTAAACATCTGACTCTTGATTTCGGCTCAGATCATGATCTCACAATTCATGAGATCCAACCCGGCATCAGGCTCTTATGCTTGGGATTCGCTTTCTCTCCCTCTCTCTCTGTCCCTACCCTGCTCATGAGCTTGCTCTCTCTGTCTCTCTCTCTGTCTCTCTCTCTCAAAATAAAGAAATAAACATTGAAAAATAAATAAAGATGATATTTGGTTTTAATACACGTTCACAAATGAATCTCCAGGTTTAGTGCAGGCTGAGTATTGATCATCAGTAATAACATCAGGTTCCATGAGTGACTAGCAAACTATACTTAATATATTGCTGCTGGAAACTTTTTTTATGTGTTTATGTATGTATGTATGTATGTATTTATTTAGAGAGAGAGAGAGCATAAGCATGCATGTGAGCAGGAGAGGGGCAGAAAGAGAGAGAGAGAGACAGACAGACAGACAGACAATCCCAAGCAGGCTCCACACTCAGCACAGAGCCCAACACAGGGTGCAATCCCATGACCATGAGATAATGACCTGAGCTGAAATAAAGAGCCAGATGCTTACCTGACTGAGCCACCCAAGCATCCCACTGCTGGAAATATTTATGAGAAGATTAAGTAGAGACAATAGTTATAGTGACCCCAAATAAAAGAACAAAGCATGATTAAGCATGTTTAATAACTAGAAGTAAACACTTAAATGGATTACAATCACCATAGTGTTTTAATAATTGACATTCATGTTATATTTGTCATTCACATGCATATGTATCTAAGGCTTATGCAGGCATTTCTATAGCTTAATGGGAAACAGTTCGATGAAAACTTAAGAAAGTCTCAACAGCCAATGTAGAAGTCTTATAATGAATATTTTATAAAGCTTGAATAGTCTAATAATTTTCTACAGTTCTAAAAATTAAAATTAACATTCCTACACAGGCTAAGTTGTAAAATAGCTATTCAGTCAAATTTCTTGGAGATATTAACAGAGCAGAATCTTTTCTTCTTTGAAATACATCATTAAGATTTATTTAAAATGGAATATTCACTTTGGATTTAATTTGTTTCAAGAGACAGACAAGTAGCCTCATTAGTTTTTCATATATATTATCAATTTGAACTAAGCTGTTATCTTTCAAGGGTCATAATAGGAGAAGTTATTTAAGTGGTGGTGGGTGGGAGTGTTTCTTATAACAGTTTTGCAGACTACTTTTTTCCTGTGTGTTAGCCACTGTTATCACTTAGTTTTTTTTAATTCCTTTAATCCTTACAAAAGCTTTATGAAATAATTATCCATTTGTAGACTTGAACACCCAGCATGGTGGTGCAACTGGGATTCCATCTTTGGCTGTATACTCCAGAGGCTCTGTTGTTAACCATTCCTCAGTCTGCCCCCAGTTCTTGTTTCCTTATAAAAACATCTAATGGTATTAATCTAAAATCCACTTCGAAATTTAATATTGAGTATTATCCAACAAATATAAGAATTATTTTCTAAGAATGAGGAGTGCATATTTTTTCCTTCTGAATAACTAAAATAATAAGTAAACTCTAAAATTTGCGTTAGTTTTATTTTCAGCCGGCATGTTTTCTCACCATTTCATGTGATATATGTTTCATGCTTTTTTGGAATTTTGAAAATTTGAATTTCTCAATGTCATGGGAAGTCATATTCATAAATTCCTTAATATTAGTAAAAACTAAAGTTTAAAACATGTTCTTAGCCAAACTTTTGTACAGAAACCTTGAAGTAAATTTCCAATTAGTACTTGAAAGGTCAAGACAACTTAGCTGATTTTTTTGCTGTCAGGTTAAACATGACAAAGAGAAAAGAAAATAATCTTTAAAATTAGCCTAAGTATACCATTCCAATTTACTTTATTTCTCTTAACAGACTAAAATCATATCCAAAAGATGTTACTAAATCTTATTTTAGAAACCTGCATTTTTACTTATCAAATAAAAGGTGATGTTTTAAAACATGAAAATATAACACAATTTTAAAATGTTGATTATTGATAGTGAGACATACCTAAGTAAAAACTAATAAGATTACTTTTAAACTATTATGAGATTCTTGAACTTATTCTTTTTTTTTTAAATTTATTTACTTTGAGAAAGAGAGAGAGAGAGAGAGAGCACGTGGGAGGGACAGAGAGACAGGGAGACAGGGAATCCCTAGCAGGCTGTCCATCAGCATGGAGCCTGATGCAGGCTTGAACTCACAAACCATGAGATCATGACCTGAGCTGGAATCAAGAGTCAGATGCCTAAACTACTGAGTCACCCAGATGACCCTTAAATTTATTCTTAAAATCCATTTCCCTTGACAAGTTTCGAAAGGGTAATTGGGCACAGTCTGGGTGCCATGAAGTTTGGGGTGCACAGTAAAGTTATACTAAGAATTCCTTGGTGTCTTGTATTTTGCTTCCTATAGTCATAAGTAAATCAACTAAAAATTTGGAAATCAGATTTTCCTATAAATCTCCCAACACTGTTGGACAGGCTCTATACCCTAAAAGTCAGAGGGCCAGGAAATATAAGATAGCTGACTCATACAATTTCTGACATTTAAGCCAAATCATCAATGCCACCAGAGAAGAAGAGTGACTTCTATCATATCCTAGGATTAGAGTCATCTTCTATGGAGCAAAATCTAGTAGGTAAAATAGGTGTGGAAATCTGGACAGTTTACTCATGGGCTGACTACATACCGCCCTAAAAACTAAAATACCAAAGATGCCCTAAGACACAACTCTTCCCCAGAAATCCTTGAACAGTGTAATCCCTACTATTTACAACCTACAATGTTTCCTTATACATTTCACCTTCTGACAACTGGACAAACTTCCAAACCTCTATCCTGTTTTCTGTCAAAATAGAGATAACTAGTCCATGTTTGCTGTCTCTCTGATAGCTATTTACTCTATTTGAATGAATGTTAATATTCCCATTGTATGGGGCGCCTGGGTGGCTCAGTCGGTTGAGCGTCCGACATCAGCTCAGGTCATGATCTCACAGTTTGTGAGTTCGAGCCCTGTGTCGGGCTCTGTGCTGACAGCTCAGAGCCTGGAGCCTGCTTCAGATTCTGTGTCTCCCTCTCTCTGCCCCTTCCCTGCTCATACTCTCTCTCTCTCTCTCTGTCTCTCAAAAATGAGTAAACATTAAAAGAAAATTAAAAAAAAATTCCCATTGTAATAATACTAATATTTTGAGTGACTCTTATAACCAAGAGAAAGGGAAATAACACCTATGCGTTCTAATTTTTATTAACCTTTCCCTTCTTCAGCTGTGTTCTGAACTGGTCTTACTCTTGTGTCTCATCTATATTTTTATGCTTTATAGCATCTTTATGACCTATACAATTTTCCATTAGTTAACTGACTTAATATGTACTAAAACTTTCTTATAATTAATGCTTCCAATAAATATATTTCTCTTATGATCAAAAGTATCCCAGTACTGCTAACTTATGTAGACATATTCTGTGGTTTCCATAAATATCACAACCTTAAAGCAACACAATCTTCATAAAAAGACTTAGCACAGAGCACAACACATGGGCATAAAACACATTCATGGGACTCCTAGGCTCATATCCTTGCTCCCACTCAATTGGGCAACTTCTATATAATACAATTAGAGTTTCCACCTATCAGTGCCAACTTATTTCTAGGAATCATAATCACTGAAAAGTACATTTTAAAAGATATTAAGGAATATGTGTCTTTCATAAACATTGTGATGTACTTACTTTCAAATGTATCTTCATTTGAAGTAGCTTATTTAATTGATCCCATAATTTTATCCATCTATTTTGTTATAATTTCTAAATATTGCTTGTTTTTCATCCTATTATCTTTATAATTTCTCAAAAAGGGTGGTATTTTCTACTCCATACTCTGGTGAAAGTAGAGATTAGCAGCCACTTTTCTCATGCACTAACACATAAAGTTATAGACACAAAAGTTTTCCTTACTGTCTTAAGTATAAGACTTAACTGGGGTGCCTGGGTGGCTCAGTTGGTTAAGCATCCAACTCTTGGTTTCGGCTCAGGTCATGACCTTACGATTTGTGAAATTGAGCCTGGTGTGGGGCTTCATGCTGACAGCATGGAGCCTGCTCGGGATTCTCTCTCTCCCTCCCTCCCTCCGCCTCCTCCCCTGCTCACTCGGGCACATGCTCTCTCCCTCCTTCTGCCCCTCTCTCTCTCTCTCCCCTGCTTGCTTGGGCACATGCTTTCTCTCTCTCTCTCTGTCTGTCTCTCTCTCTCTCAAAATAAATAAGTAAACTTTAAATAAGACCTAACTCAAATATTAAATACACAATATTTAAATAATTTCCCAGTTATTACTGATGATTTATGTTGACCTAGGTTTCATAGCCACACTACCAATTATCCTTTATACATACACATTTGTCTCAAGATTTGATGGTTCTTCCAGTGCTTTGCATTGCTATTGAAGAGTCTAGAAGCTTAGTGTCACTTTTACCACAGTCCTTGTAGACCAAATTTCCACTATTTGTACTGGAAATGAAATATTCCATGTGTGATTGCTGGTATCTCTTTGTTCTGAGAGCCACAGAATATCTCAGAATGTGTTTGAAAATATTCTTCAAGTTGAATTCTCAAAACATCTTTAAGTGTCTGTAGGATATATAATATTATCTTTGATTTTTTTAATATAAACATACAAAGCTGTAATATTACCTCCTTCTATCTACTACTTTATATATTAAATTTTTTGAGATATTAATTTTTGTTATAATTTAACTAAAATCCTTTATATTTCTCTTTTAGAGGTATATTGCTTAATTTCCAAATATAAAGTGTTTCCTAGATATAGTGCTATTGTTTAATTTTGCTGAGGTCAAAGAATATAATTTATTTTTTAAATTAAAAAATACATGTACTGAAACCTGTTTACAACAGGAATATAGTCTAAGTGAATGTTCTATGTACAGTCAAAAATAATGTTTATTGTGCTGATACTTGGCGAAGTGTCCTATAAATTTCAGTTAAGTCAATTGATAGTATAGTTCAGGGGAATCAAATCTTAAAAAGCTCCCTGAGTGATTTTGTTTCACAGCCAATTTTGAAAACTAGTAAAGAAAGAAAAAAGAAGGCAAAGACAAAATAGTTTAAATTGAAAGGGATTTAAGAATATCACTCTGTTTGATATATAATGATAGATATGGAAATCTGAAGGTTTAAGAGAAGAGCAGGGAATAAATGTTATGTCAAACAGATTCAGCTGCTCACTTGGCTTAGTGGGGAGCATGAATACACCACTTATTCTGATTAAAAGTCATGTTCATCACACTCAGTGTTTCTTGGATGCCTATTCCGTATGAAAATATGAAATCTTACATTTGATCAAAATTTCTTGTCTCATAAATTTCTTATCTATTCATTTAGGCTATGGTATTGCAAAATCAGTAATGATTTTTGGGAATTGGCAATCTGAGGGTGGATATGGCCCTTGGATAAATTTTAGTTGGCCTATTTAAAATGGCTTTTATATTATTTTCCTCCATTTCACCAATGTCTCATAAAATGTATAAATATGAATTGATAATTTTTTGGGGGTACCAGTATTTGTTATCTTCTTGAATATTAAAATAACTGATGATCTTTAATTCTCTTCATTTTACTGTTTACTTAGTTGCTTATTGTTACTTATTAATATGTGGCAACAATTAATAATTTGTCAAAAGTAAACACCTACTCCATCACTTATTTACCATGAATTAATTTGAGGGCAATTTAGTTAGCTTTCTGAGCCTAATATTCTTCATCTGCAATATGAGGGTAATAATATCTATCATATAGTATTGTTGTAAGGAGTAAATTATGTTAAGTATTTTGACTTGTATTTTATCTAGTTTAATCACAATTCAGTATTTTGTTATCATTGATGTAACACCTGACAACTAATTTTATTAGACTAGACTCATATGACATATTAACAAAGAAGGTTCTACATATGTAGTTTCAAGATTGGAAGTTCTTACTAATTTATTCATATCTCCTTTTTCTGTTCTTAGTTAAGAGTCTCATAAGAATTTGCTTGCCAATAACATCTAAACTCTCTTTAGATGATCTATTTCAACCCGTCAACATACATTCTGAAAGTTTGAGATTATGTTTAAACATGTGACATTCTTGCTTTAAAAGAGTGAACTGACAACATTTAGTTTGGTCTGGCTTTCAGTAGTTTTTACAAGCTAGTCCAACATTGTCTTGCCTTATCTTCTGTAATTCTTTGAATACGCTTTGAATATGCACTTTCTCATACGTCAGTTATTTATTTACATTTCTCACATTGTTTTTTCCTCCCTTTTCTGCCTATGAAAACTATCATCTTGAAAACTAATATTCTGCTTTCCATTTCTCCCTCATATAGAATTAATCATTCTTTTATGTATCAATAGCATTCTGTTTATATTTCTAGGTATATATAATTATATATATAATAGATTTAAAATTAACAGTACCCAACCTCTTAGGACGACAACACACTTTATAACATTTGAGAGTATGTAATTCTGGTTAGGCAGAAAGATGGTTATCCGAGAGATTGCTTGCTTCAGAATCCATGCAGAGCTAAAGAATCAAATGGGTAAATGACTCCAGTCCATGGGGCTAATATACCTAGGTGGATGTTCTCTGTGCACTTGAATGTTCATTTCCTAATATTTGGTGAAGTGTTCTATAAATTTCAATTAGGTTTTTGATAGTGTTGTCCATGGGACATTAGATATAAATATTTGTTAATGTTTCCTAAGTGATTATGTTGCACAAGGAACCTTAAGAAGTAATAAATATGCTAGTTAGGCAACTTTGGGATTTGGGAGGGCAGAAAATTAATGCAACTAACACAAATTACCAGGCACACTTGGAGATACCTTCTGATCATGAGGCTGATTACTACCCTCTTTATTCCTAATCCATTGATTTGTTTGTGGGGTGGCAGTGGTTATGTGGTGGTGTTTGGGGTAAAGAGTTGTCTACTATGAAAGGCAGCTGATTTGAGCAGGAAAGGTCCCTAAGAGATGCTCACCCCAAATGGTTGGGAAATATATTGAATGCGTATCACATATAAATATATAATTATGAGTTGAGTAGGAAAATAGGAACTGCAAATTCTAAAATGGCTTTACTTACTCTATAAAGACTAATACTTATTTAAGTGAATCAGGACTTAACTAGGGATTTTCAAGACAAAATGAAGATCTTCAAAAATAAACAAAGAATGGAGATGAAATGACTATTTATAGAAGACTGTCAAATATGTGAGGAGAAAAAAACTGAGTTTCTAAGTCAAAAAAAGCAGTCACATGGTTGAAAATGAGTGAATAGAAAGATGGCAAGGTTAAGGCCTTCCTAGACATTTTAAAGACTGAGTTCATTAAGATATTGCAAATCATGGGTGCCTGGGTGGCTCAGTCATTTAAGCATCTGACTGTTGGTTTTGGTTCAGGCCATGATCTCATGGTTTGTGAGTTCAAGCCCCACACCGGGCTCCACACTGAAAAACAGAGCCTGCCTGGGATTCTCTCTTTCTCTCTTCCTCTGCCCCTCTTTCACCCTCTCTGTCTCTCAAAATAAATAAACTTAAAAAAAAAAATAGGTTGCAAATTTTATTGCCTTAGCAGTGAAATGCCTCAAGATTTTACCAACAACTATCATGTGTAAGTCCATTCTAGGTTTAAAGAAGGTGTGACTTTGAGAAAAATACAACTTGGAAAACTGAAGTATCAAAAGGAGGACCAAAAATATGACTTGCTTGGTACTAATGAAGACAAAGAGTGTTTATTTTTAGCTTTTGTATTATCTGTCTGTGAAAGAAAAATAGTATGTATTTCTGTTATCATTATGCTTCCTTAAAGCTCACAGACATCCAGGACCCACCTTTAGGAATTCTGATTTGGAAAGATTGGGATTGGGCTTGAACATCCATATATTTAACAAGCTCTCTAGACTCTTTTCCTCCTCCTGTTTTTTCTTCTTCCTCATCCTTTGTAATTCATATTCCATAAAATTCATCCTTTTATACTTTATAATTCAGTGGTTTTAGTGTATTCATAAAGTTTTGCATATATCATCATAATATATTTCCAGAACATTTGTATTAGTAAAAAAAACCAAAAAACAAAAAACAAGACACACACACACACACACACAACACACAGAATTTTCGTTATCCATTAGAAGTCAGTCCCCATTTCCTCCTCCCCCACTGCCTCTGCAGTCCTCAAATCTCTCTCTCTCTCTATCTCTGTGGCTTGTCTATTCTGACATTTCATAAGAATATAATCATATAATATGAAGCCTTTTATATCTGGATTGTTTCCCTTAGCCTAATGTTTTCAAAGTTCATTTATATTGTAACTTGCACCAATACATCATTTTCTTTTAATACTGAATAGTATTGCATTGTATGGACACTCCACATTGTGTTTATCCATTCCTCAATTAATGGATGTTTTTGGTGTTTTCACCTTTTGGCTGTTACAGAAAATGTTGCTAATTTTATTCCATTTTGATTGCAGGACACTCTTATGATGTCAGTTTTTTAAAATATATTGAGACTCCTTTTATGGGTTAGCATATGATATATCATGGGAAAAGTTCCATGTACACACAAGAAGAATTTGTGTTCTCTTTTTGGGTAGAGTGTTCTCTAGATGTCTGTTAGATCCAGTTGATTTATATATACATACATGTAGTATTACAACATACATACACACAAACATTTATGTAAAGATTTGAGAAATGGAAAAGGAATTTCACTTATGTTAAATTCATGTAGTCATCATATTACTAGGTCTAATAACACTTGAGAGGCACCTGGGTGGCTCAGTCAGTTAAGCATCGACTCTTGATTTCAGCTCATCATAATCTCAAGGCATGTGAGTTTGAGCCCTGCATCAGCCTCCACACTGACAGCATGGAATCTGCTTGGAATTCTCTGTCTCCGTCTCTGTCTGCCCCTCCTCCACTCATAATCTCTCTCTCTCTCTCTCTCTGTGTGTGTTTGTGTGTGTGTGTGTGTCTATCTCTATCAAAATAAACTTTAAAATGATAATAATAACATGTGGTTCTGATCAAACCAATTACCAGTTATGGTCACTAAAGAAAAGAGGCAAGAGTGAGTATAATTACTTAATAATAATGTTAAGTGTAATGTTACATATAATGTTAAGGTATAATTTAAATGTGTTGCATTTCAACAACAAAAACACAAAGGCAAAAGACATAGTTCAGGGCTAAGATTAAACTCCAAATTTTGTTACTTACGTGAAAGAAAAAAAATTAGAATAGTTTTAGATTAAGTTTTCCAATGATTTCACTTAGCCCACGTCCAATGTTTATGTACCTCTTATAAAAAATAAGAATAAAGTTGGTAAATATGTAAAATTCAAAATTTAATTGTTTAGTACACAGATAAATATTGTGAATTATTGTGTGTTTCACTGTAACAAAACCAAGAATAAAATAGATTTAGTTTATGCTTACAGATTCCCTTTAAGGTGTCATATAAATTTTTACATACATTCTCTCACTGCGTACCCTATGAGGTTTTTATCCTTGAGGATACTCCTTTAATAGTGAAATAAATACAGAATGCCTAAAATTGAGAAGAATCTAAAAACTGAAGAACCAAGAAACCCAATTATGACAAATAACGTAGCCTCTATTTTTAGGGAAATATAATTTTTCTTTGTTTTGTATTCTGGCTTATATGTATTTACATAACAATTTTGAATTAGAAATAAGAGTCTGCACATACAAGAGATTGGATAAAAAAATGAATAATTTTGTTGTTACAAATACAAGAGTTATGGGGACTACACAAAAATGATATTAAAATGTAAAATGTAACAATATGCATAATATCAATTAATATATAATAATTCTTACTCTTGGACAGTGTTGTTTACAACAGCCCTCAATAACCCAAATGGGAAAATACAATATTTATCATCCCGGGAGATTAATACAGTAAGCATAATAGTTGGAAAATAAGTTGACTAAATAATGTATATAATAAGTGACATTTCTTGAATTGAAACATGGGTCCATCTCTCATGGGGCCATCTTAAGTATTCTACTTTAAAGCATCATGGTATACTCAAATCTAAATTGCAGGTTTACTATAATGTTCATATAAAGGCACCCCTTCAACTGAATCATGTGCAAATTGAATTTTTTAACAGATATGTATGGGAAATTTCAGAAGTCCTACTTAATGTTTTATATTAAAGTATTTGGAATCCTGCATTTAACTGAGCTGTTTGATATTAATTAAAAAAAATACTTTTGTATAAGTCTTACAGATGACATCTTTTAGACTTTTGTCCTACATGTTCCATTCAGGATATTACTATATAATCTTTTAGATATAGACTTCTGTTTTTTAGGTATTTCCTATACTTTGACATTATTCAGCTTGCTGAATGTTCTCATAATAGCATAAAATAGCAGTAAATACTAATACACAACCAAAGCATAGCCAGATATTTTTACTTGCTACCATTTGTGAAGAATATTATTTGAATATTTTTGTCCATAATGGATATCACTTTCTTTGTTTACAAAAGGCAATGAAATGTGAGCGGTATAATGTCAAATTTGTCATAACAGACTGTTTCATGAATGAAGAGTTCATCCAAAATTAGCCATGTCACTTCACATGCATGAATAGCATAGACTGTTAAATAATGAATGTCCTCAGAAAAAAAGATCATATTCACTATTCAAATACATGTACTGAATGATTTTACTCCTTTGTTTATTGCTTAAATCATTGTAGTATAGCACATTATAGTAATTTAATTTAAATAAATACTAATACAACTTTATAAATTCATTTCTTCTAAAACATGCTTTAAAAACTGGTTAAACATATTTCTTCAATTCTCTGCTTGCTATGTGTACTAGAAGAGAAAATTGCAATTCTTAGAATTTGCCTTGAAAATTTGTGCAGTAATAAAATAGAATCGTGGAATAATAGAGCTTAAATATATGTTTAAGATCATCCATTCAGCTTTTCCAAACTTTACTTTGTTGAGTTTCAATTATCCTTCTCTTGTTTGTGGGTATGGGGGTATCTGCATAAGATATTTCTGATTTTTATCATATAAGTAGTGGAATTGAAAAAGTATGCCTTGGATCCAAGGTGTTGGTTTGAGTTAAAACTCAAAAATATCCTTGACTTCCCTGAAAAAGATATAAAATATGCCCAGGCACCAGGCAGAAGAAAACACATAGTGCTCTTAGGTGGAAATACATTCTTTCATTGGTGCTTCAGAATTTTAATTTTAAAATTAAATCAGACAAAATATTACAGTTAAAATTATCAAAACAAATTAACCCATTCCTCTGTTATTCTGGTTTGCCTCTCCTTCTCCCCCTCAGTGTTCATCTGTTTTGTTACTTAAATTCCACATATGAGTGAAATTATATGGTATTTGTCTCTCTGGCTGACTTATTTCACATAGCACTAATACTCTCTAGCTTCATCCATGTCATTGCAAATGGCAAGATTTCACTGTATTTCATGACTAATATTCTAACACACACACACACACACACACACACACACACACACACTCCACCTCTTTTTTATCCATTCATCAGTCGATGGACATTTGGGCTCTTTTCATAATTTGTCTATTGTTGATAATGATGCCATAAACATTGAGGTGCATCCATACCTTCAAATCAGTGTTTTTGTATCCTTTGGGTAAATACTTAGTAGTGCAATTGCTGGATCATAGGGAACTTCTATTTTTAACTTTCTGAGGAACCTCCATACTGTTTTCCAGAGCGGCTTCCCACCAGCAGTTTGCATTCCCACCAACAGCATAAGAGGGTTCTTCTTCCTCTGCATCCTCTCCGATGGGTATTGTTTCCTGTGTTAGTAATTTTAGCCTCTCTGACTGGTGTGAGGTGTTATATCATTTTATTTTTATTTACCTGATGATGAGTGATGTTTAGCATCTTTTAATGTGTTGATAAGCCATCTGGATATCTTCTTTGGAAATATGTCTATTTATGTCTTCTACACATTTCCTAAACAAATTATTTTTTTGTGTGTTGAATTTTAAAAGTTCCTTATTTATTTTGGATACAGACTCTTTTTCAGATAGATCATTTGCAAATATCCTATCGCATTCCAAAGGTTGCCTATTAGTTTTGTTGATTGGTTCCCTCACTGTGCAGAAGATTTTTATCTTGATAAAGTTCCAATAGTTCATGTTTGCCTTTGTTTCCCTTGCCTCTTGAGACATGTCCAGTAAAAAGTTGCTATGGTTTGTGTTCTTTTCTACAATTGTGTTGGGTCCCCTTACATTTAGGTCTTTCATCCATTTTGAATCTACTTTTGTGTATGGTGTAAGAAAGTGGTCCAGGTTCATTCTTCTGCATGTCACTGTCCAGTGTTCCTAACACACTTGTTGAGGAGACTCTTTTTCCTACTGGATATTCTTTCCTGTTTTGTTGAAGATTAGTTGACCATGTAGTTGTGGATTCACTTCTGGGTTTTCTATTCTGTTCCTTGATCTATGTGTCTGTTTTTGTCCCAATACCGTACTATCTTGATCACTACAGCTTTGTAATATAGCTTGAAGTCTGGAATTGTGATGCCTCCAGCTTTTTCTTTTGTGATATTGCTTGGGCTATTCAGGGTCTTTTGTGGTTCCATATAAATTTTTGGATTGTTTGTTCTAGCTCTGTGAAAACTGCTGGTGGTCTTTTGATAGGGATTGCATTAAATGTTTAGACTGCTTTTGGTAGGATAGACATTTTAGCAGTATTTGTTGTTCTAATCCATGAGCATGGAATGTTTTTCCATTTCTTTATGTCATCTTCAATTTTTTCATAAGTGTTCTATAGTTTGCAGAGTACAGATTTTTTTTTACCTCTTTGATTATGTTTATTCCTAGGTATATTATGTTTTAGGTGATATTATAAATGGGATATATTTCTTGATTCTCTTTCTGCTGCTTCATTATTAGTGTATAAAAATGCAACAGATTTCTGTATGTTGATTTTGTGTCCTGTAACTTTACTGAATTCCTGTATCAGTTCTAGCAATTTTTTGGTGGAATCTTTTGTTTGTTTCTTTGTTTTATATAGAGTATCATGTCATCTGCAAATAGTGATCCTTGCTGATTTGGATGCCTTTTATTTATTTTTGTTTTCTGGTTATTAAGGTTGGACTTCCAGTGCTATTTTAAATAAAAGTGGTGAGTGTGGACATCCCTGTCTTGTTCCTGACCATAGAGGAAAAGTTCTCGGTTTCCTCCATTGAAGATGATATTAGCTGTGGGTTTTTCAAATATGGCCTTTATTATGTTAAGGTATGTTCCCTCTAAACCTACTTTGTTTAGGCTTTTTATCATGAATGGATGTTGTACTTTGTCAATTGATTTTTCTGTATGTATTGAGAAGATCATATGGTTCTTATACTTTCTTTTATTAATGTGGTATATCATGTCAATTGATTTGCAAATATTGAACCACCCTGGAGCCCAGGAATAAATCTCACTTAATCATGTTGAATAATTATTTTAATGTACTGTTGTACTCAATTTGGCAGTAGTTTGTCATGAGGTTTTGCATCCATGTTCATCAGGAATATTGGCCTGTAATTCTCTTTTTTTTTT
>NW_024412405.1:28385747-28520962 GCF_014898765.1 Herpailurus yagouaroundi
TTTATTTATTTTTTGGGGGGCAGAGAGAGACAGAGCATGAATGGGGGAGGGGCAGAGAGAGGAGGAGACACAGAATAGGAAACAGACTCCAGGCTCTGAGCCATCAGCCCAGAGCCCGACGCGGGGCTCAAACTCACGGACTGCAAGATCCTGACCTGGCTGAAGTCGGACGCTCAACCGACTGCGCCACCCAGGCGCCCCTGTAAATCTCTTTTTTAGTAGACATTTTGGTTATGGAATCAGGGTAATGCTGGCCTCGTAGAATGAGTTTCTATTTTTTGGAATAGTTTCAGAAGAATAGGTATTAACTCTTCTTTCAGTGTTTGGTAGAATTCCCTTGTAAAGCCATCTGACCTTGGACTTTTGTTTGCTGGGACGTTTTTGATTAGTGATTCGATTTCTTTGCTGGTTATATAAGTCTGTTCAAGTTTTTTCTCTAATTTTGAATATGGTGTCATGTAGGCAAATTTTTGTTTGATTAATTGTATCCTTAGGATAAGAAATAGTATACTACCTTTTTTTTTTTGGTGCAAAGTGTGATTTTATTAAAACATGGGGATAGGACCCATGGGCAGAAAAGCTCCCCTGGGACCATGAGGAGAGACTGGTTATATACTATGGAGTTGGGATAGGTAAAGTCCAGGGAAAGTTTCTAATGAGATTTTCATCTGCTAAAAAAGACTCACAGGATACTGGAGGCCTAGCTATTGTCAAGCTAAGGTTGTTTTTCCCTCTAGCAAATCATTAGCATTAAGACAGTAGGGAGTTCCTGGAGAAACCCTCAAGTATTTGTCAATGGGCTGCAGGTTCTAAGGAACTTTAATTTTATCTGCCATTTCCTTCTGCCTTTGTTTCCCACATCATTCCCCCCTTAACAATTTTGACCATTAAATCTTTAAGGTTGCTGAGAGTGGGAGGTGTTTTCTTCTGTAACATCTTCCTGCTGAATAGGGGCATAGAGATGTCCCTACCTATATTTCAACCTTGGTCAGTTGGGATATTTATATATAGGAATTACCAAAGGCAGAGGCAGCCAATCCAAGGTAGACAACATATATGAATCTCCTTGAATGGAAAGGATCATCTATCTTCTAGAAGTTATAGCAGTGAAGTAGTCTTGGCACTAGGCAGGGAGACACCAGAAAAGACAACAAAGTAAGGTTAATAGTATAAAAGAAGCTTAAGGCTTTTTTAATACACTACCATTTTCTGTAAAATAAAAATAAAAACCCTTTTGTTCCAGTGAGTTACCTTGGACCTTTTAATTGAAAATCAGTTAACTATAGAGTGTGGTCTATTTTTGGACTCCATTGATTAACACATCTCTCTTTATGACAATATTCTAGTGTCTTGATTACAGCAGTCCTATAGTAAGTCTTTAAGTCAGTTAACAAAAGGTCCTTAAGTTTTATATTCTTCCTCAAAATTATTTTGTCGGTTTTAGGCCCTTTGTAATTCCATATAAATTGATGAATAAGTCGATTTCTTAAAAAGTACCTGCTGAAAATTTGATTAGCATTGCTTTAGTTTGGCATGTCACTTTGAGGAAAATTAATCCCTTACCAATATTTAATCTTCTCATCTGTGAATATGATAGAGCTTTCAATTTAGGTGTTCTTCAGTTTCTTTCAGCAATTGGTTTTTTTTTTTTTTTTTTTTGCCTGTTTGTTTGTTTTGTTTTTAATTTTCAGTGTGGAGGTCTTGTATGTGCTTTAAGTTTATTCCAAAGTGTTTCCTATGTTTTATGCTGTTGTGAATGGTATTCCAAATTCAAGTTTAAATTGTTTTTGTTAATATACAGAGATATGATATCTCTGCCAACTATCCTAAATTTATTATTTGCTCCAGTAGTGTTTTTGTGGAGTCCTTGGATAACTTACATAGATTGTCATGTTATCTAAGAAAAACATTCTTTCACTTATTCTTTTTATTCTCTATGTAATTTGTTTGTCCTATCACCTAGCAATAGCTGTGACCACTCAAACAATGTTGAAAAACAGTAGTTAAGAATGGACATCTTAGACTTATTTGTGATCTTAGAGGGAAATCATTTAGTCTTTGACTACTAAGTATGATGCAAGCTCTAAGATCTTCATAGATAATTTTTATCGAGATGTAGAAGCTTTCTTTTATTCCTAGGGTTTTTTAAATAGTGTTTTTATTATGAATGAATAGTGGATTTTATCAAATGATTTTTCTATGATTATTGTATGATTTTATTTTTAATTTGTTTAAATGATGTATTTTATTGATTGATTTTTAAATATTTGGTCAATCTTGCACCCAAGCATCACCTCATTTGTATAGAATCATGCCCCTGCTTCACTGCTCTTAAATTGATATTTTATATTTACTTTTTATTGTTTTTTGTATTTGTATACTTTATTCACTTTTTAAAGATGTTTTTGTTGCTACAGTTGATCTGATTCAAGGTAATCTGCTAAAACTGGAAGCAGTAGCCCCCCAACTTGTAGTTCTTTCTTTTGTAGAGAGCTCTGTCTCCCTGTTCCCCAAGTAACTATTCCATTGATGTATTCAGGATGCCATATTTCCAGCCACCTAATTAGTCATAGTTTTATTTCTTTAAAAATTTTTTAAAATGTTTATTTATTTTTGAGAGAGAGACAGAATGCCAGTGGGTTAGGGGCAGAGAGAGAGGGAGACACAGAATCCGAAGCAGGCTCGAGGCTCTGAGCTGTCAGCCTGCTGTCGGGACCTGTGTCCTCACGCAGGGCTTAAACTCACAAGCTGTGAGATCATGACCTGAGCTGATGTCGGATGCTCAACTGACTGAGCCATCCACGCGCCTCCTCATAGCTTTATTTCTGATTGACTCTTCATTCTTATTGCCAGAATGATTACATTATCAAAAACTCTGATTTCAATCTCATAGCTCCTTTAAATAGTTTTGGATTTCTAGGGAAATGTATTTATTTGTATTAGAGCCATTTAAAACTTTCTGCAGATTATTGAGATTTCAATAAATCTTAGGGTTGTGTACGTGCTATTATTAACCTCCCTTGTAGAATAACCTGTCAGAATACTAAATTCCTACTTGTAATTATAAATCAGCTTCAGGCGTTGCCACACATGAAACTAGATATCTAGAGCTATCCTCAAATTTCTTAAATTTATGTTCTAACAACCTATCTTGGATACTTGCTGTCCTTTGAATTTATTTAGTCTAGCAATGGTGTCTTATTAATGTTTATAGTACTTTACCTTATTGACAATCAATTTTATTCTTTTTTCTCAAAGTTTTCCATATTTCCTCACCATATTTCTGATAGTTTAAGGTACCTATCAACATTGTATCTATGTTTCCTATACTATAGTTACTGTGCAATTCTGTACTACACTATATAAGGCCTTGGTGAGAGATGCTTTTCACAACTATATGAATTATGTTTCATCAGTGTTCAGAGGGGGTTCTATGCTTCCAAGATCCCCCATTTAATTTTAGCTCATTTCTTAAAAATGTCTTTGTCATTTATAATTTTTTGTTCTTTTTTTTTTTTTTTTATAATTTTTTATTCTTATTCTCTGGTAATAGGTGGAGGTAAACACTTTGCCTGGGTTATAGGACCCACCTCAAGAAGGATGGAGAGGAGGCAAATTTATCCTTCTATAATGAAGTCAGTGACTCATTTTAGTCTTATTCAATTTTAATTTTTTAAATGTTTATTCATTTTTCAGGGGTGCCCAGGTGGCTCAGTCACCCTGACTTTGGCTCGGGTCACGATCTCGCAGTTTGTGAGCTCGAGCCCCGCGTCGGGCTCTGTGCTGACAGCTTGAAGCCTGGAGCTTGCTTTGGATTCTGTGTCTCCCTCTATCTCTACCCCTCTCCTGCTCACACTCTGTGTCTCTCTGTCTCTCAATAATAAATAAATGTTAAAATTTTTTTTTAATGTTTATTCATTTTTGAGAGACAGAGAGAGAAAGAGCGCAAGTGGGGAGAATAAAAAAGAGAGGGAGACAGAGAATCTGAAGCAGGCTCCAAGCTCTGAGCTGTCAACACAGAGCCTGACACAGGGCTCAAACCCATCAGTGACATCATGACCTGAGCCAAAGTCAGACACTTAACTGACTGAGGCACCCAGGCATCCCTAGTCTATTTCAATTTTAGAAAACAACTATTTAATGTTTTACTTATTTTTTAACATGAATAATTGTACTCCCTTAGTAAATATTCTAAGAACAGGAGGCACATCCTGTTTCCTTTTTTTTTGGCCCAGGTTATTTCTTGTTTTTTATTTTTTTTAACATTCATTTTTGAGAGTGAGAGAGACAGAACATGAGTAGGGGAGGGGCAGAGAGACAGGGAGACACAGAATCCGAAGCAGCCTCCAGGCTCTGAGCTGTCAGCACAGAGCCCGATGTGGGGCTCCAACCCCTGGACCACAAGATCATGACCTGAGCCGAAGTCGGACACTTAACTGACTGAGTCACCCAGGCACCCCACCCAGGTTATTTCTTTTAGTCTTTAATTCTAGCCTGGGAAACCCTTAGTCAGTCAGTCTTTCTTTCTTTCTTTCTTTCTTTCTTTCTTTCTTTCTTTCTTTCTTTCTTTCCTCTTTCTTTCTTTCAGAGAAAGACTGTGCGAATTAGAGGAAAGGGCAGAGGGAGAAAGAGATAAAATCCCAAATAGGCTCCATACTTTAGTGTGGAGTCTAATGCAGGGCTTGATCCCCCAACCCAGGGATCATGACCTGAGCTGAAATCAAGAGTTAGACACTCAACTGACTGAGGCACCCAAGCGCCCCCACTTTTATGTTTTGTTTTCCATTTTGAATTTTTGCTTTTTAGAGTTTTTCAGTTTTCTCAGGTACTAGCTCCATCTAGTAGAATTGACATTGGCAGATCCTTGGCCTGTGGATCAGCACTCAGACTTAAAGAACCATCACCTTTGAGCATCTTATTACATAGACTGTGTAAAATAATCATTTTTTTGTTTTTAAAATTGCAGTACGTATTTGAAAAGAGTATGGGATTAACCATATTTCATATGATCATGCTTTCAATTATAATTTCTTACACTTTATGCAAACTAACAAAATGTCAGCAAATCAGCATTCCTACCTCTCCCCCTTGTTAGACCAGCTTTTAGTTCTCTAATGTTGTTTTAACTTTGCTGCCAAAGAGTATCTTGGATCTTTTCAAAAGAAGTCCTTAGGTTCTCCCCCACCCAACCCTCCTCATCTTTTACAAAACAAAACAATTTACATAGGGACATATCTACATGCTTCTAACTAACTCATCAAATTTCAGAATAAAGATATGTTCTCAGATTTAGATTTATTGTAATTCAGAGAAACATGACCATGACAGTTACTGCAAGAATTTTCAGTGTTCTTAGGCATGTACTTTTTCAACAATTAAAGTGTTTTTTTTTTCTTTTTTATTAATATTGGGCAAACCCCTGGGAGCTATACATCTTTCACATCACTTCCCACAATGAAGGCAAACCTTAGACAGAATTATGCTGTGGGCACAAATATTTATTAGCAACCAGACACTAAAAAAACAGCTAAACAGATTCTTTCTACAGCTCAGGGTTAAGTCTCACTCTGCCCTTAGGCATGGAGCTAGCAAGCTTCAGGAGAGTTTAACTCGGAGGCAGATGCAAAGATACTTTGTCAGCAGGACCAGCCATATTTCTTGGCTGGTAGACAGGCAATAGGTTTCCCCCTTAAAACAGAAGATCAGCAGAACAGGAGATATCAAAGCTATACTGAAATTATATTAGCCTGACCTAGTTGCTACACAGTCGTTCTAACCTCCTACGTATCTTGAGTAATACTCATTGTGCCAGTGTGTGTATATATTTGGGGGTGGAGGGGTGTAGAAATTATATATACAAACATATTATTATATATTTAAAACATGTTTATACTATTCAAAATGCTCTGTGGTAAATTTCAGTCACAGAAATTGGGAAATGTAATTTCCTGTGGAGTATTGATTTCTGATTAGAGTATTTCAAATGTTATCGACTCTCCTAGTGGGTAAATTAAAGATAATTGACATATACATATATATTATACATATATGCTGAAGTGTTCTAAAAGTAAAATGCCATATAGTCAGTTAAAAAAAAAAGACAAATAGGGGCACCTGGGTTGAGTTGAGATTCTGACTTGATTTTGGCTTAGGTCATGATCTCAGAGTTTGAGAGTTTGAGCCCCACATTAGGCTCTGCACTGACAGTGCGAAGCCTGCTTAGAATTCTCTTTCCCTCTTTCTCTCTGCTCCTCTCCCACTTGTGCACTCTCTCTCTCTTTCAAACATTAAGAATTAAAAAAAAAAGAGAGTTCCATTCACTCCTTTATTCAACAAACATGTTAGAGACTATTGTAAACACTAAGGATAGAGACAAAACAGTGAAAAACCTTGATTGCTAAAGAAGATACAGTACAATGAAGACAAAAACGGAGGAAAGACGTCTCTTTTTTTAGTAGAGAAATCAAATTAGTCATGCTGAAAAGGGAACATTTTTAACTGTGACAAAAGGAATACAATCTACAAAGTCAACTAGTCTTCCAAAAGCCTTTTTGTTCAAATGTTAACTTTGTAAAAACATTGCTTCCTGTGCTTCTCCTTTCCTTAACATAGAATGTGCATCAAGGCAATGTCATTGGTAACTCACAATCCCATAATTGATGCCCACTAATATATTTTTAGTTTATGCTAAATCTAGGATGTTTATCAGTAACTTCTCTTTAACATCTATTCAGGAATTATAACAAAGCTTAACCTGTAGTAGAAGGTTGTGGGGTTTTGTTGTTGTTGTTGTTTTTTAATGCTATCTTGACCCAGGTTTGAGGCCCTGCTTAGAAGCTATTATGTTCTCTGTCTTGAGCAGCTAATTAAGAATGCACGCCCCCTACCACTTTCAGACTCTGGGTTTCTTAAGGTCAGGTACCAGACAGTAGAGATAGCCCATGTGCCCTGGAGCCTGAAATCATTCAAATCAGCCAACCCTCAGGGAGCCCAGCAAACCTAGCTTACTCCACCCTACTGTCCATAAATATGCTGCCCCCTGCAACTCCAGCTTGTTCGTACTCCGTCCAGGTTGCAGTCCTCTATGTGGCCCTATCTGGATGCCTTCTCACATTCAGAGCTGAAAATAACAGAGTTCTGCCTTTCATCTATCTAAGTGTCAGAATGTTGTGTTTCACCACCAGCAGAATTTTTAATCTTATGAAATAATTAACAATGTGAGTAATATGGTTGACTCTTGCATAGCTTTGTGAGGAAACTGCTCTTTGCTTATTAATTGGTTCCTGCTAACTACTGCAAAAGTGACTTGGGACTTTTTTGTTTCTGTTTCTGCCAGTGGTCACCAGTGTTGTCTTACTGCATTTTCCTAGGTGTGGATACATTCAAAACAAACTGTGCTAATTGGCTGTACTTCGGGGGCTAGATTTTAGCCAAGACTGGGGGCACATCTCAGTGCATGGGAGTGATAGGCCACTGTGTCACTTATTTGGGAGGGGCTTTCCTGTGTACTTTCTGTCACATTTTGTTTGCAGCAGGCCTGTTTCAGGAGCTGTCACTTGTTTGGCAGTGTTTATTATTATTTTGGGCAGAACTCTAGTTGGTCTGTGTATTTTAGGCAGCCCTTGTAGAGGAAGGTGTTGGTGGGGCTCCTCCCAGTGAAAGTTATTGCCTTCTGGTCTCCTTGCCCATGTTGCTCAGGTGCTATAGTGACGTGGCTGCCTTGTTTGCCATTACATCCTTTGATGCAGTTACTAGTGATCTTCATGCTTCTTAGTCAGAGGTATTGTATGTTGCACCCTTGGAGACTAGTAGCCCGATATTTAATCCAAAGAGGGCATGGGACAAAGATGTCACCCCTGCGCCCTCCTGCCAGAGTTACCCAGTTGTTTAAATAATGCAGGACCACCGAGTCAGTGTGCTTGGTCCTTAGTAAGTGTCCCACATACGAACATGCAGAGAGATTGGTACGTTGGACAAGGAGCTTAAGGATACACTCCCAAATAAATGCTGCTATAGCTCTCTAAGTGCAAATCCCAATCCCTGGAAAGTGGAGTAGGAAGCCTTGGAACAAAATGGCTGCCCAGGAGGCAATTCCAGCAACCTGGAGGCTTGCAGTGGTGACTGAGCTGACTTCTTTTCCCCTGTTGATAAGGGAGATGCTATGGAAGGAAGAAGGTAAATAAGAGACATAGCAGGACAGAGATTAATACCATGTGAGGTGCGTGAGGGGTCCAAAATTCTTTCTGAGTAGATTGGTGTAGATTAGACTACTTAACTTAATATTATGTTGTAGATTGGCCAAAGGTAGAAGCCAAGAGAGAGAACATCAAATTGATAATTAAGTGGTAGGGTAGATCACTACCGTTTATGGCTACCAAATAAAAATGAGCAAATTTTCCCAAAGATGATGATTTGGGACATCTTTGTTTATGTGCCTCTAGAGTTTACTGAGAGGAAATTTATTAAAAACCTAGTAAGAAGTTAAGGGAGTTTTGTTATCATTGAGACACAAAGCCTGTGAAAGCATTAAGATAATGCTCAAGCACAAAAAACAATCCCTGAAGACACAAAGTGAGCTTAGTAAAGATCTACTGTTTCCGGAATTGACATTCTACTCAATGTACATCTCCGATGTCACTTTGGATGATAATGACGAATGTTATCCCAATGAGAGTAGAAGTCTGTGACACAGAAGGCACCAGTGATGAGTCCATGTTCCTGTGTCTGTATTTTCTAGTTTCCTGTTCTCCAAATCAATGTCTGTTGTTACTTCCAGCAATCTCCACCACTTTACATGCTTTTTTTTTTTTTTTTACTGTTGTGTTTTAATCCTGCCTCTAAACCATTGATCTGTGAAGTAAGTTGTACCCTCTTCAGTTGACTGCTACTCTTTTATGCACCCTTCTTTTGGCACCAATTCCTAATTTTCATCTGGAGATCCTTCCCTTTCCCCTTTTAAGTCTATCTGCCTTATATAGGTTTCCTCTTGCATGTAGATTTCCTGCAAGAGAAAATTGCAATGTTGGTATACATCAGGTGGCCATACAGTTCATTTGACCTTGACAGTTCTAATACACGCCCATTATTTTGTTGAATTATTCTTACTGCTTAGAATATAACCAATGCCATAGCAGGTGGTGAAGAAAATCCAGATCCTTGTGATCAGTTTTATTCTCTGATATTCAGGTGTTCCTGATTTTATGTCTATTCCTATTTCCTCAGATCCAGAAGCCAACACATTTTTCTTCTTTCCTGGACCATGGTTTTTTGTTCCTTGCCACAGGCATAGTCTTCATCAGTCCAAGTGAGATCCTTATAGTTCAGCTTCTATTTACTGAAATATGCAAAATAATCACAGGATATTTTATCCACTTCTGTTTCCTGCTTACATTCAGCTAGCTGCTGTTTCATTCCAGTGTTCTATTTGGCTCTTTCTAAATAAATCACATGTGTCATTTAAATAAAAATTTAAATTAAAAAGTCAAATATGTTTACAGTTTCCTGCTTTTTAAACATTTGCTATACTCCCAAGAACATTTATATTTGTCTAAATTGCATACAACTGTTAAAGTACTTGATTTTTAAGGAATTTTGCCAGTGAATAAAAATTATTTTCACTGCGAAGTAACTATTTTCACCTAGACACCAATTATTAAGCAGCAGACATCTTCTGCATCAGTGGTTATTATGATGTAAACAAACTCACATAACTTGAATTATACATTTAGCTTATAGATTTTTAAAGATAAATATGGATGTTAATGTATTTATTATAATCTGGTTTTATCAGTGAAGTTGTGTCTATTATAAGTAAAGCTCAAAAAAAAAATTAAAAAAAAAAAAAAAGGGGGCGCCTGGGTGGCGCAGTCGGTTAAGCGTCCGACTTCAGCCAGGTCACGATCCTGCGGTCTGTGAGTTCGAGCCCCGCGTCGGGCTCTGGGCTGATGGCTCGGAGCCTGGAGCCTGTTTCCGATTCTGTGTCTCCCTCTCTCTCTGCCCCTCCCCCGTTCATGTTCTGTCTCTCTCTGTCCCAAAAATAAATGTTGAAAAAAAAAAATTAAAAAAAAAATAAGTAAAGCTCAAAAGAATTACCAGTTAGTAATATCTAAATCAAAAGGATGAAAATCAACAGAGATGTTATAAATCTGTTTATTTAATTTATGCATGATTGAATTGCATAAATGCATACAGAAAAAATCTAGCTTATATGTGAAAAGAAATACTTTTCTTATTGGATTTCAAGTTCAATTGTTGTCAACCAGTACTGTTTTTTTTTGGTTTTAATATTGCAAGGGTAGCATTTAAAAAGGTTATGCTACACAAGGGAAAATAATGCTATGATTCATGTACAAAGGTTATTGAAAACCAGATGTTTGTCTCCAGACATATTGGAATTTCTAAAGATTCATACAGAACTACAGGTATTCAGTGTACAATTTATATGGACATCAGTCAGAGAGACATAATCATTTTGTATTCTGTATAGAATTCTACTAGTTTATTTTAAGGTTCCTTTCATCTTCCAGTTTATCTTAAGACACTAAGGTGTGAGTGGAATTCTCATTGT
Source organism: Herpailurus yagouaroundi (assembly GCF_014898765.1). Taxonomy (NCBI): domain Eukaryota; kingdom Metazoa; phylum Chordata; class Mammalia; order Carnivora; family Felidae; genus Herpailurus; species Herpailurus yagouaroundi. The sequence goes on from NW_024412405.1 coordinate 28,396,315, forward strand.
GGTTAATTTATATAATTTCCAGAATAAGCACACTGAAAATCCATACTGATAAGTTATTCTGGGATCTCCAGAATGAATTGGACTTGATTTTGTGGACTTGCATGTGCGGTGTAAATTGTAATGTAGTTAATAATAAACAATAAATTTATTTTTCGTATAGATTTAATGAATATATTGGTTTAAAACTAATGCAGCAATGGCTAATAATAGTAATTTCATGAGGAGTTCTGTTGGTAGAATAATTAAAAATATTGAAAATAAGATTGGAGTTTCTACATGTGAGTATTGAATAGATAGGTTTAAAGATATCAATTCCCAGAATTCAATATTGACAGTGAAAACTTGACCAAAGAGAAAGTACCATATTAAGAAGACATGGAATACCACAATACCCTGAGCTAAAGACTCTTAATTGAAATACGGTGTTGGTGGGGGAAGGGTTAATCTCTGGTGCATCCATTAAAACATGAAGCAACCTAGGCAAAGAGTCTTTTATAGGAGTAGATCTTAATAAATCTGTATCAACTAGTGCAGTGCCTGACTCTGCCAGGGGAACAATAAATATTTGTTTGCTATATGAATAAGCCCATATTTCCCTTTTGCATTCCACTTAAAATATATAAAAGTGCATATTTTACCAATAAACCCATCAAACTAGCATTGAGCTTACTACAGGTCAGTTATTTAAGCCATTTACATTAATCTGTAGAACTAAATATGTGTGGTGTAAATGTGGAGTTATAGACTCATACATATATGTTTCTGTCCTCCAACATTGATTCATATTTTAAACTCTTTTGACTGTGACTTCTTATTAATAAAGAATTTCTTATTCATTTTGTGCTGGTTGAATTTAGTTTTCCATTCCTCAATTTGTAGTCTACCTTGAGTTCTCCCAACAGAGATGCAATGTTTCTCTCACATAGTAACACTGCTACTTTGTGGGATTCTTTTCAGAAAGCCCATTTCTCTCTTCCTAGGAAAAAATCACCAGTACTTGGGACACTAAGTTTTTTTTTTTAATTTTTTTTTTTTTTTTTGGGACACTAAGTTTTCTATCCACACAACACAAGATGTTCATTTTTATTGCTCTGAGGAGAGCTTTTAAAGGTTTGTCACCAAATTGTCTGTAGTTTCCTTTCCTACATAAATTCAACAGTGGTTTTTGCTATATATTTATAGCAACCTTCAAAAAAAACTTCTGAAGTGATAGTTTTTGGCTGTTATAAAAATAACATAAAATGATTATTTTAGGTATATTCTTATTTTTTTAATATTTTTTTTTCTAGTGAAGAACAACGTACCTGCTATAGGTCGACCTATAGCAATTCTGGAAATGCGTTAAAAAACTGAGTTTCAGAAAGTGTCATAGAATGTATTTTAGTATTTAATCCTATGTAGAGAACCAGTTCTACTGGCAAACTAATTTTTTAAAAATGAACGTATTTCGAGTACCAAAGCATGTCACTAAAGAAACTTCACACAGTCTTATTAGAATACTCTAGGGGTGCCTGGGTGGCTCAGTCGGTTGAGCGGCCAACTTCATTCAGCTCAGGTCACGATCTCGTGGCTGGTGAGTTCGAGCCCCGCGTCGGGCTCTGTGCTGACAGCTCAGAGCCTGGAGCCTGTTTCAGATTCTGTGTCTCCCTCTCTCTCTCTGACCCTCCCCCGTTCATGCTCTGTCTCTCTCTGTCTCAAAAATAAACGTTAAAAAAAAATTAAAAAAAAAGAATAATCTCTGTTCATATCAAATGGTATCTGTCAAGAAAGAATTTCATGGCCATATCTCTGTCACCGACATGAGAAACTGCCAATATATTAAAGATGGCCTTTTAATTTATGAGTTAGAGCAAAAACGCAAAGCAAATATCATTGTCCCTAGACACAATATTCATTTAAGTATGGAATTGCATTAAATCTGACAGTTTATAGAAAAAAGTGATCTTCAATCTAAAACAGAAAAACACTTTATTTATGCAGATGTAATAAGAAATAGATAAAATTAAGGATCTTATGTTTTCTTACTAACGCTCTTTTTTCTCAAAAATAATGTTTAAAATTGGTGTATAAAAATTGGAAGCGTAAATTAAGATGGTATTCTAGTTTCCAAGTCTAAAGTGATTTCTCTAAAAATCTGAACACCTTAAAAACAAATAGTGTTATTAAGGAAAAATATGATTTTATATCATTTTATATTCTATGAAGTGTCATTTTTGTGATTAAAATTGTTTACTAAATTTTACTAAGTAATATCTTTGCAAAATTGCTAAAACAGCTTTCGTCACCTCTGATTTAAGGCATGAATAATATTATATATTAATTTAAGCATACTGTAATTAAAAAGTAGAAGTGGAACAGTTGAGAGAATTAACAGTATCTCAGAATTTGCTCATATATCTTTTTCCAGTCACTTTGCCCAAAGATAACTTCTGTTGTGACTTCTAATATCATATGTGTTATTTTGTTTTGTATTTAAACTGTATAATACAGTTTATGCTCTTTTTTTTTCTTCAATATATGCTCCTTTATACCCAACTTCTTTTACTTATTATACTTGGGAGATCTTCCACAATTTTGCTTGTAATGATAGTTTGTTCTTTCTCATTGCCGACTAGTATTTCTATGTTTAAATACAACCTTTTCTACTGAAAACATTAATTTTTAGTTTTTGACTATTATGAGTAATATTGGTATATACACAAACTTGTGCATTAAAAGAAAAAATTTAATGTTTATTTATTTTGACAGAGAGACAGAGTGCGAGTGGGGAAGGGTTACAGAGGGAGATGCAGAATCCCAAGCAGGCTCCAGGCTCTGAGCTGTCAGCACAGAGCCCAGCATGGGGCTCGAACTCATGAACCATGGGTTCATGACCTGAGCTGAAATCGGACGCTCAACTGACTGAGTCACCCAGGTGCCCCCCACTTGTGCATTTTAAGGGAATATTATATTTGCCCATCTGATAACAATATACTTGAAAGGTCATTAGTGGGCTAATGGCTAATCATGTATTTGGCTCCAGTAGATGCAGCAAAAGCGTTCACAGTGGTTTACACCAGATTTAACTCCCACCAGCAATAACTGAGAATTCTAACTGCGTATACTCACTAACTTTGATATTGTCTGTCTTTTAGGCCTGTCCTCAGTTGTGAAGATATTCTATATTCTACGTTTTCTTTTGAAAGACTTTCTGGGGTACCTGGGTGGCTCAGTCAGTTAAGTGTCCCACTTCAGCTCAGGTTATGATCTCATGGTTCATGAGTTTGAGCCCCGCGTTGGGCTCTGTGCTGACAGCTCAGAGCCTGGAACCTGCTTCCGATTCTGTGTCTCCCTCTCTCTCTGACCCTCCCCTGCTTGCGCTCTGTCTCTCTCTCAAAATTAAATGAACATTTAAGAAAAAATTTTAAAAAAGACTTTTTGCTTACTCTTCATAGAACAGTTTTTGTCACATACTGAGCACTTTGTAAATGTTACTCTTATTTTTTGTGAAGATTTTAGTAAAAAAGAGATAATTAGTTCTAAGAATATAGAATTCATACTTCTTGGGGATTTACCTTATTAAATAAATAAATAAATAAATAAGATATAAGCAGAGAATCAAATTTTTAATTTTCTTAATACAGGAGGTCTAGTTCAAAACTGCTTCTAATGTCTTTAAAAACATTTTTAAGTTGTTTATTATTTTTGAGAGAGAGAGAGAGACAGAGAGCAAGCAGGGAAAGGGTAGAGAGAGAGGGAGACACAGAATTGAAAACAGACTCCAGGCTCTGAGCTCTCAGGACAGAGCCCAACGTGGGGCTTGAACTCACCGCGAGATTATGACCTGACCTGTAGTCAGGCACCCAATCAACTGAGCCACCCAGATCCCCAAAACTGTTTCTAATTTCTGATTGAAAACATTTTCAAGGAATATATTTTATAGTATCCCAAACTGCTTTTGGATTTAGGAATTTTATGTTTTTTCTTTTAATATGCATTGCAAAGAAATTAAGAATATTTTCAAAATCCTTATACCTATTATATACTCTTTGTCATGATGACATTACTCATTCCATATTTATTTTGTAAGGCAATATTTACCTAAACATCACATTATTTACCCTGAAAAGCTGAAAGTAAAATGAAACCATTTAATTCAAGAAATGAGAAATCCTGATATTAGGATTGAAAAGGAATCACTTATATTTGTAAGACCATTGAGAAAAAATATACCAACATTAAATATCAAATACTTTAGAGTGAACATTAATGAGTACTTAAATCCAGTGCTCTGTATTTTCAATAATTGGTATGTGTTTTTCAGTTAATGCATGATACTTTAATAGAAAAAAAATTAAAAGGGTAAAAATCTTACATAAGAAAAACTTCTTTGTGTTCCATGAATTTGAGAGACAAAAAAAAAAAAAAAAAAAAGGCAGTTGTCTGGCTTACCAGAAATGCTTCTCAATATTGAGATTGAATTCCCTTGGAAAGTAGTTGCAATCAATTTTCATTTGATACATTTAGCTACTCAATGAGATTAATGTTAGGATTTATAGTATAACTTGTTGTGCAAATTATAGCTCTTCTGCAAGGGTGAAGACATGGAGAGAGTATGCAGTATATTTCACAAACTTGGTGTTCTGCTTTAAATGGATACATAAAGTCGTAGTGATCTGATCAGAAGGGAAGAAGAGCAACGTTTCAATTTGAAAGGAAGCTGTAATGATTTGAAATATTGTTCTTGTAGTTCACTTGGAGTCTGGTAAAGCTATAGAAGCGGAAATCTAAAAGAAAGGAACACTTCAGGCGCAGGGAATTTCTCCATTGGAAACTGAAGCCTATTTCTGTTATATGACTGCAGGGATGCCATTTACACCATGTTTATGACAATACTGGTATTGTGAAGTAGAACATCTTTGACATAAGTTAAGAAATGGTAACTGATAATGTTAAGTACATCTTTAGGTGTATGTGTTAAAAAGGGAAATTAAACAGTAATTTAAAATAAAAATATTGGGTATACAACTTAATTCAAGCATTTCTTTCTGTTAGTTTTCATTACTAAATTTATACTAGAAATTCTAAACCCAAACCACTTCTTATCTGTTATGTTGTACATGATTAACAGTCATTCAATATAATCTCAGTGTCAGAATAATAGGTCAAATATAAACTGTTGTTTCAGGCTCGGATTAGAAATAGAATCTGTCTCCATCTTGTAAACTCCTTCCTTTGTATGAGGATATATTATGTGATCAATATTATAAATCCAGTTCCTAAAATAATTTGATTCTTTCTCTATTTAGCTGTTAATGTCAGAATTGATTAAGTTGAGAGTACAAAATTATGGGTGTTTACTGAAAGCTCCAACTAAAGGTCAATGGGGAAATTAAGGCAAGACTTTTTAGTAATGTAAATACTGATATTTCACTATAATGAAAAAGCTGTGGTAGTCTCAGAATTTCTTACTGCATTTTGTAACATTTATTTAAGAGTATCCACTAAACTGATGAGGAGGTTAGCTTGACACAGAAAAAGGAAAAAAAACATTTTTTATTTTTTTTTTTTAATTTTTTTTTCAACATTTATTTATTTTTGGGACAGAGAGAGACAGAGCATGAACGGGGGAGGGGCATAGAGAGAGGGAGACACAGAATCGGAAACAGGCTCCAGGCTCTGAGCCATCAGCCCAGAGCCCGACACGGGGCTCGAACTCACGGACCGCGAGATCGTGACCTGGCTGAAGTCGGACGCTTAACCGACTGCGCCACCCAGGCGCCCCAAAACACTTTTTTAAATAAAAAAATATACTTTATTCTCATGCCAACATTACAGTAACCTAATTTTTTAAGTTTATTTATTTATTTTGAGAGAGAAAGCAGGGGAGGGGAAGAGAAAGGGAGCAAGCAGGCTGCACTGCCAGCACAGAGCCCTATGCAGGCTGGGACCCATGAACCATGAGATCATGACCTGAGCTGAAACCAAGAGTTGGATGTTTAACCGACTGAGCCATCAGGCGTCCCTATAATAACATTATTATAATTTTTATTTATTATCATTATTGTCATCAGCAGCAGTGTTTCATTGCGTGGTATTAACTGTTTCAAACTCTCCTAAGCATTCAGACGGCATTAACTAAAACCTTACAACAAAATTTTGAGATCGATACTGTTTTATTTCCCCAAATGTTGGAAAAGTAAGTAAAACTTAAAGTACTTTACTAAAAGTTCAACAAAGATCACCAGCTATGTATAAAAAGAGCACTAGATGAGAAATCAAGAATCCTTTATTATTTTTTTCTGCCTATTTCTAAAGTCAGATAGGAAGATATGCCATTTAGGTATTCTATTTTCAGTTAAGTACAGGATGATTGAGTTCATACTGTCCAGGCATTGTTTTCCACTGAATATTTTATTTAATAGTTCAACTCTGCACTGTTAGTATTTTACCTTTTTAATAGATAAGCAAACTGTGGTTTGAGAGGTTGAGTGTTTCCTCCAAAATATATAGTGGATATAGGAAGGAATTAAATCTAGATCTATTTCAGACATGAAAGTTCAGGCTCATTCCATTATCCTAATTCTTATCCCTACAATTTTAGATCACAAAGTGATTATATGCTATGCCAATTTTTCAACTTTTTCTTTTTTTTTTTAATTTATTTTTGGGACAGAGAGAGACAGAGCATGAACGGGGGAGGGGCAGAGAGAGAGGGAGACACAGAATCGGAAACAGGCTCCAGGCTCTGAGCCATCAGCCCAGAGCCCGACGCGGGGCTCGAACCCATGGACCGCGAGATCGTGACCTGGCTGAAGTCGGACGCTTAACCGACTGCACCACCCAGGCACCCCTACGCTATGTCAATTTTAAAAAGTTTTCCAGCATTAACATTTCTTCACAGACACTCGCTGAGTAACTTAAAAGGTTCTAATAAATGACTTGTGTTCCAAATAAACAAATCCAATGCGATTTGTGGTTTATTGCTCTACTTGACTTCTCATCAGTGGTTGATGCTGTAGGTCAGCCTCGTCCTAGAAATGCTCAGCTTTTCTACTTCCAGGAAAGCATGGTGCTGTTTGTTTTCTACTTCCTGGCCACTCTCAAGCTTCTTCATTAACCCTTTAAAGGGTGATGTTTCCCTAGGCCCAGTCTTTAGAGATGGTTAAATTTGCCAAGTAAATAGAGACATAGAACCTATTTTATTTTTATGAATAATTTTGAAATGTGTAGGAGTTACTATGTATGTTAATACTGTTATTAAAGATAAATATTCTGTTATTTTAATTTTTTTTTTCAACGTTTACTTATTTTTGGGACAGAGAGAGACAGAGCATGAACGGGGGAGGGGCAGAGAGAGAGGGAGACACAGAATCGGAAACAGGCTCCAGGCTCTGAGCCATCAGCCCAGAGCCTGATGCGGGGCTCGAACTCACGGACCGCGAGATCGTGACCTGGCTGAAGTCGGACGCTTAACCGACTGCGCCACCCAGGCGCCCCTCATTCTGTTATTTTAAAACCTTTACAAGTGCCTGATTCATGTATGAAGCAGTTACGTCATCTTTTAGTGATGTAGACAGACATACTCTTTATATTGAAATATAAGGTTTAATTGGGGAATTGAGAAATATTCAGTTGTGTGTCACTCTTTATAGAAATGTCGTTTATGAGGGACTGTGATTCATAGGATTTTCGTATTGGTAATGAAGTAGACCAGAGAGTCAATCTAGGGTCACATTCCTAGAAGTATTGTGCATAGACTGAAAGTGATTTCAGGCTGTCAAAAATACTTAACCTGCCAATATATTTCTTACTCAGAAGCTTAGGTGTTCTTTATCATTATAGAAATAATATAATATGTTTCAGCATCCAATGAATAGTTTGAGTTTTATGAATCTAATGGACAAAACACATTAAATTCCTGAATTGTATTGTGTATTTACAAAAGTACTAGTAGAAGAGACTTGAGATTTTTTTCTTAAGTCACATAATTTTCTGTCAATAATAAACATAAAAGAGAATATAAGTATAATCAAGGGAGAGGCAATGTTAAATAACTGTTAAAAATTTGGGCCATGTAGATATAAATCTTGGGTTAGTGTTCTAGTCCACCATTTATTAGAGGTAGGTATGACCATGTTACTTAATGTTTCTATATCCTATTAACTTATCTGTATATTTGAAGTAATATTTCTATTTTATAGATTTAGGATTATTTTTTTAATAAATTTCAATTTCTTGGGACAGTGCCACATCTTGCATACTTTACAAATGTTATCTAAATTGTTACTAAAAAGTCAGAATTGAACATGAACACAATTCCAGACTGGAAGCCAAAAGATCTGTTCTTAAAATCTATATCATCCAAAAAAGTAGGCAAGTATTAGTGTTGGTGGTCAATAACATATAAATATTTGCATACCCTGTCTATATTAAAAGGCTGTTGTTTACATCAGTTTGATTTCTATATGCAAAGCTATACTATAAACTACTGCTTGCTTCGGCAGCAGATACTAAAGCTATACTATAACAGATACTAAAACTATACTATAAACTAAATCATTATATTAATGCTCTAATTTATGCTCAACCTTGTTTCTAGAGTGATTTAACTACAGTGATCCTAATTTAGAATTTCTGGTACAGAATTAAATTCGTGTCCTCACACACTGGGAAATAAATTCTGGATGTTTTATCTTCTAGTGTGGCCTCTGTTTACCTGACCTGGATGGACCATCTCCCATGGTCTACCTTATATACTGCATTTAAATTATATAACATAGGATGCCTAATTATGCAACATAAGATGCATAAATGTTTCAGGATTCTGAAACATATTGTATTATTTCTATAATGCTAAAGAACAACTAAGTGTCTAAGTAAGAAATATATTGGCAGGTTAAGTATTTTTGACAGCCTCAAATCACTTTCAGTTTATACCCAAACATATATTCAAACACAGATAATGCTTTTTTCTGGAATACATATATTTACAAATGATCTTCCCTCTTCCAGAAGAAATACACTGCCTCCTACCTATTCAGATGCACTAGAAGAATGTAAGAGTGACATATGAAAGCATTCAACATCCAAATATGCTTTCATCAGTTGTGTGTGCTCCATTGTCTGCTACTGACTGGAAATTTAGAGAAATGTCAGAATAGACAGGTCGGTATCAATCAGTAACAAGCCAAATGTTACATAATTAAAAAGTTGGGTTAACCAAAATAGAAGTGAATGGGTCCAAACATTATGGTTAGAAAGATACCATAAAAAGTAAGGAGCTTAGTGTTGAGGTAAATAAACATGAGGAAATGGTTTGTTAAACACAGAGAACCCACTAGAGATTATAAACTGACCCATGAAACACCCTGCACAGTATTTAGTCTTCCCCAAGGGATAGACCCTCATGGATATAATGACGCAAGATAATAGAAAATGGTGGGGCTGCTACTGTTGGTGTCTTCTGACTGCCCCACCACCTCATACTTTATTGTTGTCATGGGCAATTTCATTTGGGACCTTCAGGTGGCCAGAATTGATTCATGGAAATGTCACATTAATTTGTTCTACCTTCAATATTTAAAAAATCTTATAGGGTCCTGTATAATAGGACAGGCTTATTTTTGTAAACAAAATGTAAGGGATAAAATTGTAGTGCTCTATAAATCTTTAGTAAATGCTATTTGTTGCATGATCATGGATAATAAGACATCTCAATTTAACCTCACATTTTAGAAAAGAAATGATTGTATCATAAAATATCTGTCCCTTACTTGTGCATTTTGTCATCTTCCTCTAAACATAATATCTTATGCTGGCCACCAACCCCCCCCCCCCCAAAAAAAAGAAAAAAGAAAAAATGCAGTATAAGGTAATGGGAAAAAAAATTAGAAGATTTAAAATTAAGCACATTAATCTTTAAAAAAAATTTTTTAATGTTTATTTATTATTGAGAGACAGAGCATGAGCATGAGCATAGGAGGGGGAGAGAGACAGGGAGACACAGAATCCGAAGCAGGCTCCAGGCTCTGAGCTGTCAGCACAGAGCCCAACGCAGGGCTAGAACTCACAAACCCCGAGATCATGACCTGAGCTGGAGGTGGACACTCAACTGACTGAGCCACCCAGGCGCCCCTTAAGCACATTAATCTTAACAATGAATTAATATAAACATGATTGGAAATGCTATTTATTTGTACCTGTCTGGTATTTTCAAATATATAGGCATTTGAGAGACAAGTAAAAATCTTTGCTTACACTGTGTGATAAATTAGTGATCTAAACAAAGGTGCGTTCCTCTTTTTTTAAAATTTTTTTTAGCGTTTGTTTATTTTTGAGACAGGGAGAGACAGCATGAATGGGGGAGGGTCAGAGAGAGAGGGAGACACAGACTCTGAAACAGGCTCCAGGCTCTGAGCTGTCAGCACAGAGCCTGACGCGGGGCTCGAACTCTCGGACCGCGAGATCATGACCTGAGCCGAAGTCAGATGCTTAACCGACTGAGCCACCCAGGCGCCCCCCTTTTTTTTTTTTTAATTTTTTTTAATATTTAAAGGTGAGTTCCTCTTAATAAATGTTCATTTATTACTCTTAATAACTGACCATAGTAAGTTTATCTGCATCTCCCACTATAATAATCTGGTTAGGTTTCATAATCAATAACTGACATGCTAGTATTTGTAAGGAACTGTTTCCGGGTATGTCATGTACTACCCCATAATGTTAAGAACCAAGTCCGTAAAATCAGAGAAGGAAGTGATATTTATGAATTGTTGATATGTTGATATATTTGGTCTTTCATGGTTTTTAATATGTAATTCTGACTAAGATGTGGGGATTAGAAGTGTAAAGACTGTGATAGAATGGAAGTGACACTTGAGGGAAATTTTGATTCTTAGTTTTTGAAGTGAAGAGGATATTTATATAGATTGAGATTTATGAGTGCCTTGGTATTCATGAGTTTCTATAGGGCATTGGCTGACATAGAGCAGTATAAAGGCTCATATGGTGAGCATAAACACTGATGAGTATGGGTGGGCGAAGGGGAAGGGAGTTTTGGGAGGGACCACAGGACAATATAACACTTGATGTCTTTTGGGACATAGGTATATGGACAATTCAGTGAACTTGAGAATCATGAGATAACTGGTTTTCCTCAATTAGAGGCTGACCACATTTGGTCTAGACCTCTTAGAGACTGTCTTTATGTATGGTAAGAGTCCCATGGAAGAGATAAGAGATAGGGCTACAAAACAGGGTTTATTCTACATGTGTGGAATTAGGGGCTCTATGAAGTGTTACAGTAGTTCCTAGGCCCTTATGAAGCCACATTATAGAAATCTTACATGTTAATGGAACACATAGAGAATGATCTTCATCTTCATATGCAGAGGGATAGATAGCATCAAGGGCATACATGAAAGATCTTAATTGAATCCGTTTTATAATAAAACAATTTATTCAGATATCAGAAAAATTTAACATAAATTTAAAGTGTTTTTAATGACCTGACTACCAACTAAGAAAAGCAAAAATACACACACACACACACACACACACACACACACACACACACATATATGTATGTATTTTTAAAAGTTTATTTATTTATTTTGAGGGAGAGTGAGTGTGAGCAGGGGAGGGGCACAGAGAGGGGCTCCTTGCCATCAGTGCAGAGCCCGGGGCTCAATCTTACCAACCATGAGATCATGATCTCAGCTGAGACCAAGAGTCGGACTCTTAACCCACTGAGCCAGTCAGGTGCATAGACATTTTTAATATATTAAAAATACATTTTAATTCTATTTTATTATATTTATTCTATTTTAATTCTATTTATTCTAAATTTTATTAATATTTAATATGTGCATTTTCACACATACACACATATAAAAGAAGATCATATATATCAATATGTCAACAATTCAGAAAGTCACTTTATTATATATACATATAAACTTTAATTCCACATAGAACTTGTCAATTCAGGAGATGATATATGAGAAAATTCTGATGGCTTGTTTACATCATCCTGTTTTCAATCGCTTTATCTTTTTTTTCCCCCCTGCCAACAAAGGGAATAGAATGGTGATTTAGAAATGGATGTATGGCAAAAAAATTCCTTTCATTCAAGTGTTAAAAACAGTATGTTTCATTTCTCTTTGACTTTGAAGTGTAAGGGCTAATTGTTATATACATCTTTAGTAGTAAATGTTTTCACAGCTCACCTTACAATTTATAGTTGCAGAAATACAAATGAAACTCCCTAAGTCATTTTGCACTAAGGGAACAAAGTGACATTGTGAGCTACCAGATTGTATATTGCTGGGAATGTCCACATTGTTGAAATCTTGTTTAATTTACCTACACAGAAGCAATATACATATTTTTTATTTTGTAGCATCACTGTTGTCTTATATTTGTGTACATTGTTAGCACACATTGTTAGCACAATTGTTTACTGCAGTTGATAACATTTCTCAAAAGAAAAATTAGAATTTCTCTTCTTGATTTAGGAAATGTGTTTCTCTTTAGGTACCTAGCATTATAAAAAGAAACAAGCTATAATACATAACTAGAAACAACAAGGAAAGAATGATGTTAGAATAAAAAATAACTTTCATTAATTTGAAAAGGTTGACCATGCTTTAAAACCAGTTAGGCACAGTAGGAGTTTTGTAGACTTTTTCTAATGCTTCCTTGTATGTTTCTGAAATCTTCTCAGTGTGACAGAATATCATAATTTACATTCTGAACTTGAATCTGTTCTCATTAGAGTAACTGTCAGTAACTGTCAAGGAAGACCATTGTTCACTTGATTGCCGAAATTTATAATTTTTATTTATATATCTAATTCTGATATTTTGAGTGATATGGCAATGACATTGCACCTATGTTTTCTTTATAAGACAGTTTATAATAATCTATTTTGACTCAAGTAATTAAAGACAAATAATCAGATTTTAACATTTAAAAACATATAAATGTTTTTTATCCTAATGCAAAAACAAAGTTTTCATGATTCTTGACATTATGTTAAGTAACATTATGTTACTCTCTGTATAGTGTTTTTTTGTTTTGTTTTGTTTCATTTGTATCTCATTTCAGGAAGCTGTTGTTACATCTTTAGTTGATATTTTTATTTCACAATTTTTTTACTTCTCTAATTTTTGCAGCATATATGTATATTTTGCATCCTAGATTAATCCTAAATGTCTCTAATACTTTCAGGGTTATAGAGCTTTGTATTTTTTTCTCAATTCAGTGATATTCTTGACATTTTCCCCTAATTGTTTCATATTTTTTGATATTCAGATTATTTGTTCCATGACTCGATATTTCTGAAATTCAGTGATTATGTTTAAAACTCAAAAAAATGGATCTCAGATTTTTTTCCAGTTACTGATTTCTACATTTCTTTTATAAATATGGTTTCCATATGTGTCTTTCTGGGAATATTGAATAATTGATTATATAATTTTTCTGTGTCTTGTTTTTTTTTTCTTTCCCAGTAAGTAAAGACTTGAGTTTCCTCTTCTTCTTTTGAATATATATATATTTTTTCTGTGATATATGTCCCCTAAATTTAGGAGATGAAATCAGTTCTGAAATAGATTTCATGGACTCTCGTCAATATGATTAGGCCTACATAAAGAATGAAGGGTAAAATTGAGGGGTATTTTAATTTTGAGCTGTCAGTTTTTGAGATTTTCTAGTCCATGGGAAACAGAATGGGAGGCACAGCCAGGGACAGTCCTGGCAGAAAGAGTATTACAGCTGCCCAAAATGACTTACTGAAGAATCTCCCCTCCTTATATGGCACACATGCCTCTGTGAGAAACCAGCCTTTTCGTATGACTTTTGGGGCAAGTAGAAAACAGATATTACATACTCTGGCAAACATACATTTCTTGTGGGGGAAGATGGCTATGAAGATTGATATTTGGCCCCATATTGAGTCAGAGTCACATCTTACAGACATATCCTTTCATTTCAAACTGGGGAAATATTATTATTATTATTATTATTATTATTTTCTTGGGGATTCCTTTGACTTACATTCAAGACAGTGCAATCCTCTGCAAGCTATAAACTTCTGATTAGTCTGGACTCTTCTTAAACTGGTCATATATAAGCAAAACATTTTATAAAGTTACAACTAAATTTTTTTAAAAAATGTTTTTATTTATTTTTGAGACAGGGAGAGACAGAGCATGAGTGGGGGAGGGGCAGAGAGAGGGGGAGACACAGAATCTGAAACAGGCTCCAGGCTCTGAGCTGTCAGCACAGAGCCCGACGCGGGGCTCGAACTCACAGACCGTGAGATCGTGACCTGAGCTGAAGTCGGACGCTTAACCGACTGAGCCACTCAGGCGCCCCTACAATTAAATTTTTGATGTGGCTATCACTTCATATATTGTCTCAATGTTTGCATATGAATATATATATATGTGTGTGTGTGTGTGTGTGTGTGTGTGTACATATATGTACACAGAGACCTACATATATCACTTTTATTGTAATGAAAATTTAGGAATTTAAGAGAAAAATTGGACTTGAGTAACTTGGACTGTGAGTAACTTGTCCTGCAAGGATGATGAAACATTTCTAATAAGTTTTAACTTGATAAACAAGCGATGTCTTGCAAAAATCCAAAGTTCACATATTCTACAGGGTCATATCAGTTATAAACAAAGATTTAAAGAACTTCTCAAGTTCATCTATATTTGTGAGAGTAGAGCAAAGATACTTTTTCAGTGAATAATTTGGGGTTATGTATGACTTCCCCTCACTCTTAGCATATGCATTCATTTAACTAATTGATTTAACTGAAACTTTATAGACACATGGCAGTTGTGTGAACTTGTGATCAGAAGTCAATGACTTCAAAATAATAAAATAAACACATTTTTTCTGATTTTCTTTAATTTTCATACGTGCAAGTAGAATTTTCATTCAGTTTAAATACATATACAAAATGCTTTATTTTTTCCTTTTAGAACATATATTTTGTGAAACATCATTTCACTTTAAGTATTAGGTATATATTATGCACCACCAGTTACTGTTTCAAACTGGGGTATTTACAGAAGGGCTAATGACACATAATAACACAAATCAGAAAAAATAGAAAGTAGAAACAAGTTTAAGAAATGAATTATTTTGACATTGTGGTAAATGTATATTGATTTTGTATTTATAGTTATAATTTATTTTATTTTATGTTTGAAGTTTTTTTTTAATGTATTTTGAGAGACAGTGCAAGCAGGGGAGGGGCAGAGAGAGAGAGATGTAGAGAGACAGAATCCCAAGCAGGCCCCACACTGTCAGTGCACAGCTGACGGGGCTCTAACTCATGATCCAGGGGATCATGACCTGAGCTGAAACCAGGAGTCACTTGGACATTTAAACGACTGAGCCACCCAGGTGCCCATAGTTATAATTTATTAATCTGATACCTTAACTAACCAACAAAATTGAGACATTTGTCACAGTTATAGGAGCAGAAATAAGGAACGTTTCCAAGAAAAATTGCATTCATTTTTGTGTACAGGACTATTTCAATGATGTATATGTTTTTCTTTTTAATTTTGCTATAGTGGCATTCAAATTTGGCATTTATTTTAATGTGGATTTTCTAGAAAAATGAACAGACTTTTAAAACTGTAATGTACCCAACGTACTATCTGTTATTCATTTATCATTCCAATCAGCTGATCTTTTTGGTTGAAATTTTTGTTTTACTTCAATAGTAACACTTTTGTCTTCACAAGTATTATAAATTAGGTCGAGTACATCAACCTCACGAGCTCATGACTTTTAAAATTTAATGTAATGCTGAGTTAAACACACGTTAGATTTCAAAATACTTAGGAAATATTTATAATGGTAGTCCAGTAGAGTATACACTGTGGCAATCAGAGAGTGACTGAGGATGAGGAAATATCTCAGCCATTATAACTGTTTTCAGTAGTATTCCTGGCACACAGAAGCAGCTCTAAACTATGTTGAAGAAATTAATGAAGAGTAACCAAACACTTTCTCCTAGCTCATTTTATTTACTCCTGAACTAAGTACGCTGCTTTGTATATTCTTTAAAATTTTTTTAACATTTTATTTATTTTTGAGAGAGAGTGAGAGAGAGAAAGAGCAAGAGAGCAAACAGGTGAAGGGCAGAGAGAGAGAGGGAGACACAGGTCTGAAGCAGGTTCCAGGATCTGAGCTGTCAGCACAGAGCCTGACATGGGGCTCAAACTCACAAACTGTGAGATCATGACCTGAGCCTAAGTCAGACACTTAACTGACTGAGCCACCGAGGCGCCCTGTTGTTTTATATATTCTTAATCTCATTTTCTCTGAACTCATCTTCTCTGGAGACATAGGTTTAATATAATTGCATCTTTTGTTAAGGGTTAAATGTACAGATATGGAAAGAATTAGTACTCCAGCAAAGTTACCCTGAGATAAAGTTTTGTGCTCTCTCTCTTTTTTTTTTTAATGTTTATTTATTTTTGCGGGAGAGAGAGAGACAGAGACAGAGCATGAGCAGGGGAGGGGCAGAGAGAGAGAGAAGCAGGCTCCAGGCTCTGAGCTGTCAGCTGAAGTCAGACATTTAACTGACTGAGCCACCCAGGGCTCAGTCCCACACAATTCTTAAGTCCCATTGCATAATCAAGTTTATAAGCAGAAGGAAAGTTAGAAGTGTTTCTTCCACACCTTCTTCATGGACGGTCGTATGTGTAAAGGGAAGTGCTCGATGCCTCCTGTCTGGTGGTGGCATCGTTGCTTCTGCAAACTAGGTATCCTCATTGCATTAGATGCTTTTCTGCTTTTAATATGTATCAAAATGTTTTATTGGTAAATATCGTCATTTAAACATCAGTGACTATAGTCGTTGACTAAGTTCCCAAAGATGAAATATCTTATGTATCCCAATGATATACTTCTATTAAAAAGGATTTGTTCTTTAATTTGTTCACAGAGGTGAATATAAATGTAGTAAGATAATGCTACAATGTAGAGGTTTTTGAAATGCTGTTCAGGAATTGAAGTTTTTATTTTGGCAAGTTCTTGCAAAGCTTTTGTATATGCCTGCTTTACATATTACACTAAAACAGGAATCTCATTATGGTTGAAACAGAAAAGCTTTTTTATCATCTAAGAATAGTTATGTTTTCAAGCATTCTGTAATTCTGTTTATCATTTAGATTCATTTTAAAGGCATACTATTTGCATTAGTAATGTCGAGAGTACATTTTATTGCTTTGGCATTCTAAAGCATTAAAACAAAAATAACAATTCCTTTAGTAGATCAAAATACTAATGTTTTGTATGTACATTTTACTACAAAATAGCTATAAATGCAAAGATAATTAAGTATTACACAATTTTTAAGGATAAATGGTTTACACTAAAACACAACAAAGACAGTTTTGGTTAGTAGAAAAAATTTATTTTCCACTGTATAGAACACAAAAGTAAAACATGATATTCATCCAATTTAATATAGTGAGATGGTATGTCCCATCTTTTAATGAACCTCATGATTGATAGAAAGCAAAATCTTATTTTTTGTGTCTATCCAAATTATTCCTGTATTTTGCTACCAGAATGTATTGAGCCCTATAAGATCCACTGCAATGGCAATATGACATATGCATTCATCTTTTCATTAATTAATTCATTTGGGCTAGAGAAATTTATTCAATAATGTAAAGAACATACATAAGTGGTTATTTAGAAGGTTTATATATTTTTTCACATGAAGAGTTCAGATGAGATTGAATGCAAAGAAATCAATGGAGAGACTATTGCAACAGTGAAGAGAAGAAGGAAGGAGGGATACGGGCATATTAAAAAGAAATAATGTGATCAAGTAATCCAATTGGATATAGAGTATATGAGAAAACAAGGAGACATTTTGTTTATATTTTCAAATATATTTATATAAAAATGCCAAATCATCACTTATTTGTAATATACTCTGTCCAATCTAGACTCCCCTCCTCCACACACACACACACACACACACACACACACACACACACACACCCAGCTTTCAATTCCTAAACTTCTCATTCTCTTCTAATTTGTAATTTGAATGCGTAGAAAAGAAAACTCAGTTTATCAGATTTAAGGAGAAAAAGAAATTATTAAAAGGAAAGCCAAAGACTTGGACATCACTTCAAAGAGCTATGCTCACAAGACACAATGAAAAGCCCTGGGAGGTCCCATTTGCCTAAACCATCTGACATAGGTACTGCAGTTTGTAGTCTCCAAATTTTTCCACCACTGCTCTTAAAAACCAGAGCTGCCATTGCCAGATATCCAGACTCCTAGCTGTCTCCATGCCTTAATGATTGATGCAAATGATTACCTGACAAATGAGTTTCTGACTTCTGTTGTGGAACGTTGGACCAATGTGGCAACTACCTCTCTTTAATAATGTGTACTCAAAATTCTGCCAACAGCCAGAATGCATGGAAATGATCCAGTTCCACATTTAAGTAGTCATTCTTGATCAATCACAACTTAGCCAGACTTTTCCAAAATATTTTCTGTATACTTTAACCAGTTTGTGAAATACTCATACTGACAATCAAATAAAATCACTTTAAATAAATAGATATATTGATAAAATACATGAAATAACCTGTACCTATTACTGTGACAGTCCCATGTACATTCTAAGTTAAATAATTCAGTATTTTGAATTTTGAAATTTCAAATTTTGAAATTGCCTCAACTTATTCAACATAAACTATATATATTCATTTTCAACCATTGATAAGGTAAGATTCTTCTGAAGAGTGTGTGTGTGTCTGTATTAAATAAATAGGGCTATTGAAGGTAGGGAAGTTAGTTTCTATTTCTTATACATTTTCTCATAGTACTTGCATAAGTTTCCTAGAGTTGCCATAGCACATTACCACTAATTTAGTGTCCTAAATCAACAGAAATTTATTTTCCCGTACTTCTTGAGGCCAGAACTCCAAAATCGGTGTCACCAAGGTCAGATTCACCATGCAACCTCCAGTGGAGAATCCTTCCTTTAGTTTTCCAGCTTTAGGTGACTATTTTCATTTCTTGGGTTCCATGGCTTATAGCCACATCACTCCAATCTCTGCCTCCTTATCACATCACCTTTTTCTCTGGGTGTTTCATTCCTCTTCTGTCTCTCATAGGAACATTTGTCATTATATTTAGGCCTATTAAGTATACAGGATGATCTCATTTCAAGATCCTTAATTATATCTGCAGATACTCCTTTTCCAAATAAAGGTTTGCAGGATCACAGATGCTAGGGATTTAGACACGGACATATCTTTTTGGTGGCCACCATTTAGACCACTAGAGTTTATGGGATAATTCAAAATGTCATTGAATGACTGATTTTACTTTCATTACTTATTATTGATTCGAACAATCTCTCAGCAAACAAGACCGTGTATGTCCCAACCCTCAGAGGATGTACTGGTGAAACAAAAATGAGCAAGTTAAAATTCCTACGTTCAAGGAGCTCGTGATATGCTGATCTAAAATATGTGTGTGTGCATATGTGTGTATAGTATCTTTTTTAAAAAAGGTATTTAATAGAAATTCATAAAGGTGCATCAGTGGATATAGGAAGTAGCAGCAATTTCATCGCTTAAGAAGTGGAGAGAGGATGTAGGAAGAAGTATGGGAGGAAATGATACCTGAGTTATAATTGAAAGGTGGGTGGGAAAGTTTCTGCAATACAAACAGAAAAACAATTACTTAGCTAAAGTTCATTTGTGAATGTTTATAAACATTGTTGTCTATTTTTCCTATTATTTAATTCCAGTACATTTGAGTATAGCAGTAATTATACTGAATGTCATAAATAACTTATAGATTAATTGCTGTTTGCTACCAGTATATCCAATTTGGTTTTTTTGAAGCCAGTAGGTAAATGAATACAAAAATACATTGAACCATTTACAAAAGAGCCTTGGAATAATTGGCCCAATTGTATTTAAATGTCAATATTATTAATTAAAAATCTTACGATAGTATTAGAGAGGTAAGTATCTTAGATCACATGATATTGGCACTATCACTTAACAGATGTTTTTCATATTGGAAATTAGTTTCCTAAACCCGCTAAGATAATCAATATAGGCCATAGTCTCATAAGTGTACATTGCCTAGTTCTCGGAGGAGAAAAATTTTGTATATCTCTGACATCTTTTGTTTAGATAACACTATATATTGCTTAACATTCAGATTTAAAATGCAAGTAGAAAAAAATATTTCTATAACAGTTACCTTACGGAAGGTCAATCTTTTATTAATTGTATATCACATAATATATAATATTTTTAGAATCAGAGTAATTCCATTGCTGAAAGAGTACCACAACCCAAGGAATGTGTACAGCCTCTAGAATCTAGGAAAGGCAAGGAACAAATTCCTAGTAGGAAAGGAACATTTCTCTTCAGACACCTTGATTTTAGCCCCGTGTGGCCTCTTTTGGACCTCAGACCTCCGGAACTGTACACTAATAAATTTGCCTGGTTTTAAGCAACAGAACTTATGGTTACTTGTTACTATAGCAATAGGAAACTAATATAGATTTTGGTTACTCTTACTAGCTTCTTTTGTCACGTTATTTTCATATAGCAGAAGACTGTTTTCGTTAATAGCACCTGACTGTGAAATTATTATTATACATACATTATTTCAGTAACCACGGTATTGCCAATGAAAAAATACTTGAGGAATCACCACATATGGCTCGGTGATTTGTTATCCAAATATGTATAGCCATATATTATTTTTCTTTACTGGATTTTTTGTGATGAACAAATACACAGTTGAGAATAGCCCTACAGTGGATTGTATCTCTAAATCTAGCCACCAATATCAATTTAAAAATGTTTGCTCCTATTCTTTTTTCTATCTTAGCATAGCATGACAGTGTGTAATAATTCAGTTATGCTATTTTCCAAATAAAAATGATGAAAATTAAAGATTGTATTATACCGTCGAGAGCAATGTTGTTATTTGTGACTTGCAATTCCTTCTCTTGACAATGAAAGCATAACAATGTCTATTTTGAGAAAATGGCCTGTGTGCTTTGCACATTATGAATTAGCTCACAGTGTTTAGTTATCTGGTACAAGTAGTCACAATGTCATAATAATTAAATGTTAATTTAATAGCATTCTGAATTGGAATAAGTAGACTATGGCAAGCCATGAAAAGCATTTGGACTATGGCATTAGTGAATGTTTTAAAGTGTTCTCTTTTATCCCCATTGAAGTAATAATTTAGTTTTACACTCTGGTGGCTTGGGGCTTGATGCTGTAAGAGCTCTGCCTAGTATAAATTGCATAAATCACACAAAATGTCCCAGAACATCATGCTCCGTGGCTGATGAGAACCATATTGTTCTGCATTTTTTTAGAAAGAAATTAAGCCCCAGCTATTTAATCAAATAACATCACCAACAATCCCTTGCCATCAACTCTTATGACATGTATTATAGCTGATGCTGTCATTTGTAAATTATCACTTGCCATAATGTATTTTAAATTTTATTTGACCTTGATAAGACAAAGATTTTTTTTCCTACTGAAATTAGCATGCTGCTCACTGTTGCACCTTTTATCTTGCATTAAAAAATACTTGACAACACACGATTGTACTTTGAACAAACCCATGTTTTTAAATAGCCTGTGTCCTGTGTGTTGATCTTAGGCAATGATAAAGTGGAGACTGAATACCCATTTGTTAGGACAATTTTCCATTCAAGAGTTTCTTGTAAGAAATAATTTGTTCTTTATGTGTTTTCTCTCTCCAAATTTTTAGTCTCAGGGATCCATTTTTCACCTTAATCTACTCAATTCTCCCTCCTCTTTAAAGGGGAGTGAAACTGCGATATACATTTTCTTTGCTGGGCCCAACATCTCATTAATTCCAGAAGAAAACCTCTTTCCATTAAGTAATGGCCTGTATGTGGCCAGCATATTTCTAGGTCTCCCTGCAGGGAGAAGGGAATGGATAAGAGTAAGTTCCAAAGAAGCATCACTGAATTCATAGGCATACTGAGAAGGAGCTTTGGCAAAAGACTTGCCCTCCTGGACTAGGTGAGGCAGATATGTCCCTTCTGTGGTTCTCACCTCAAATATTCACTGAGAAGCTTTGGTATAGGAGAACGCATCTTCTAATTTATTAAGTGTAGGCAAGGTATTTTTTAATGAGTTGCACAATAATAATATTTCCCTAAAGATATAACACCTTGCAGTGCCTGAAGACACAGGTAATTCCTATCATCAACAGGAATTCTGAGAATGATAAGTGATATATTTTTAAAAATGTTTTTAATTCATTTTTGAGACAGCATGAGTGAGGGAGAGAGGGCTGAGAGAGAGGGAGAATCCCAAGGAGGTTTCCATTCTGTCATCAAGGAGCCTGACATGGGACTCGATCCCATGAACAGTAAGATCATAACCTGAGCTGAAATCAAGAGTTGGTTGCTTAACCTACTGAGCCACCCAGGCACCCCTGAAATCAACATTTTAAAATGTACTTTTCTTCTTTCAGAATATGGTGCAACTCTTGAAAAAAAAGTGCATAGATATCTGAAAGGAGGCTGTGAAAAATACTGGTATGAACAGCATCTATCAGACAGTATATGTGTATGCCACGTGGTGCCCAAACAGCCCCAGGTTTTATCCTAGTTTCATTTGGTTTTGAGCATGGTAGTCAATGTATTTAGGCTTCAGCTAACTCTTATTACAATGGGATTAATGTTGATACTTATTTTACATAGTTACATTGGTATTCAATATCTGAACTAAGATCTGTACATGTATTATCCTATTCAATGCTCACAACACTCTATGAACATCATAGACCCAAAGGTAAAGTGATGAAATGAATGTAAAGTACTTATAAAATACCTGGAAATTAGGAATTACCCAAAAAGTATTACTACCAATATTATGAAGGTCATTGTGTTTGTGAGGAAAATATGCATCAAATTATGGGCAAAAATGAATTATATAAGCTGTGAAATGAATTAATGATCCAATACTTGGTAGGCATAGAATATGTACTCTCTACTTGTTGATTCAATGAAAAAATTAATTTTACATTTATGTTTTCATTTCAAAGTTTTATTGTCTAGCAAATTTCATTCAAGAAAGAAAAACCATTTTAGTTTTAGTAAATATCAAATTTACCTATTTGGATTTTTAATCATTAATGGCAAAAGATCATTGGAAATATTTTAGAATTTTCCCAAAGAAACCATCAGTACCAGACAACACAGTTCATTACTGATCATTTCACTGACAGTTTGGGCAGTTCAGGGAAGTGGTGGGTAAGAAAATAACTCACTTAAGTGGGCATGTTTTTCAAAGTAAGTTCCCTAAAGACAGCTCTCCTGGCTTTCAATCCTAGATCCATTAAATCTCAGTTCATTGACTTTGTCAGCTTGAGAAAGTTGCTTATCCTTTCTTGACCCTTATTGCCAGATCTCTATTTTTCTTTTTTCTTGACATAAACTATTCAAGTTATCACCTACATCTTTGTTCTCAGTATCTGCTGCTCACTAATCATTTCCTTCCAAACTTGAAAGTGAGGAAATCCACATGAATGACTCTAGGTCTTTGGATTTTTCAATCTGTATTCTTTCCTTAATTCATGAAATCCATAAACAGGTACTTTAATTATCATACATTCATAAAACTCAAATGTACTTTTCCTGCCCAGATATTATCTCCAAGGTTCATATGCCACTATCGAATTGCCTCCTAAAAATATCAACAGGTCCAAAATTTTATTTATGCTGTTATTTTCCTAAGTATGGATTTTATGAAACATTTCTAGCTCTCTCCATGTTGTTGCAGATAGAAGGATTTCATTCTTTTTTATGGCTAAATAATATTTCATTGTATATGTATACAATGAAATATTATATACGTATACATACACACATTATATATACACATTATATATACATTATATATATTTACTATATATATTATATATAATATTATATAATATATATAATATATATATAATATTATATATAACATATATAATACACACACACACACGCGCGCACACATACCACATCTTCTTTATCCATTCATCTATCTATGGACACTTGGGCTGCTTCCATAATTTGGCTATTGTAAATAATGCTACAATAAATAATAGGAGTACATGTATCCATTTGAATTAGTATTGTTGTATTCTTTAGGTAAATGCCCAGTAGTGTGATTGCTGGATCATAGGGTAGTTCTACTTTTAACTTTTTCAGGAACCTCCATACTGTTTTCCAGAGTGGCTGCACTAGTTTGTATTTCTTTTTTTTTTTTTTTTTAATTTTTTTTTTCTTTTTTTATTTATTTTTGGGTCAGAGAGAGACAGAGCATGAACGGGCAAGGGGCAGAGATAGAGGGAGACACAGAATCGGAAACAGGCTCCAGGCTCTGAGCCATCAGCCCAGAGCCCAACGCGGGGCTCGAACTCACGGACCGTGAGATCGTGACCTGGCTGAAGTCGGACGCTTAACCGACTGCGCCACCCAGGCGCCCCTAGTTTGTATTTCTAACAACAGTGCAGAAGTATTCCCTTTTCTCCATATCCCCACCAACACCTGTTTTGTTTCCTGTGTTGTTAATATAAGCCATACTGACAGGGGTGAGGTTATATCTTATTGTAGGTTTCTTTTTAAGTTTATTTATTTTGAGAGAGAGAGAGAGTGTGTGCAGGGGAGAGGCAGAGAGAGAGGGAGTGAGAGAATCCCAAGTGGGCTCAATACTGTGAGCACAGAGCCCAACACCAGGCTCAATCTCATGGACCTTGAAGATCGTGACCTGAGCAGAAATAAAGAGTTGGAAGCTTAATCAGCTGAGCCAACCAGGCCCCCTTGTTGTAGTTTTTATTTTCATTTCCCTGA
The DNA here is from genome assembly GCF_014898765.1 of Herpailurus yagouaroundi. Classification (NCBI taxonomy): domain Eukaryota; kingdom Metazoa; phylum Chordata; class Mammalia; order Carnivora; family Felidae; genus Herpailurus; species Herpailurus yagouaroundi. The sequence goes on from NW_024412405.1 coordinate 28,421,234, forward strand.
GTGTAAGTGATGATGAAGATCTTTTCATGTGTCTATTGGCCATCTGGATGTCATCTTTGGAAAATGTCCTATTTTCTGCACATTTTTTAATTGCATTGTTTGGGTTTTTGGGTGTCGAGTTGTATAAGTTCTTTATATGTTTTGGATACTAACCCTTTTTCAGATAAGTCATTTGCAAATATCTTCTCCCATTCTGTAGGATGTCTATTAGTTTTTTTTTTTTTTTCACTGTGCAGAAGATTTTTATCTTGATGAAGACCCAATAGTTTATATTTGCTTTTGTTTACCTTGCCTCAGGAGACCTTCTAGAAAAAAGTTGGTATGGCCAATGTCAAAGAAGTTACTGTTCTCCTCTAGAATTTTTATGGATTCAGGTGTCACATTTAGGTCCTTAATAAATTTTGAATTTATTTTTGTGTATGGTGTAAGAAAGTGGTCCAGTTTCTTTCTTTAGCATGTTGTTCAGTTTTCCAAAACCAATCATTGAAGACACTATCTTTTTTCCATTGGACATTCTTTCTATATAGTTGTGGGTTTATTTATGGGTTGTATGTTCTGTTCCATTGATCTATGTGTCTGTTTTTGTGCCAGTACAATACTATTTTGATTACTATAGCTTTGTGATATAACTGGAAGTCCAGAATTGTGCTGCCTAGAGGATTTGCTATTCTTTTTCAAGATTGTTTTGGCTATTCTGGGTCTATTGTGGTTCATAAAAATTTTAGAATTGTTTGTTCTAGTTTTGTGAAAAATGATATTGGTATTGGTTTAGTATTGGTATTTTTATAAGGATTACATTAAATGTGTAGATTTCTTGGGTGGTATATACATTTTAACAATATTTGTTCTTTCAGTCAACAAGCATGGAATGTCTTTCCATTTCTTTGTGTCATCTACCGTTTCTTTCATCAATGCTTTATAGTTTTCAGAATACAGGTCTTTCACCTCTTTGGTTTAGTTTATTCCTAGGTATCTTATTATTTTTGGTGCAATTGTAAATGGGATTGTTTTCTTTATTTCTCTTCTGTTTCATTATTGGTGTATAGAAATGCAACAGATTTCTGTACATGGATTTTGTGTTGTCTGATTTTACTAAATTAGTGTATCAGTTCTAGCAGTTTTTTGATGGAGTCTTTCAGGTTTTCTATATAGAATATCATGTCGTCTTTATATAGTGAAAGTTTTACTTCTTCCTTACCAATTTGGATGTCTTTTAATTTTGTTGTCTAAGTGCTGTGACTAGGACTTCCAGTACTATGTTGAATAAAAGTGGTGAGAGTGAATATCTTTGTCTTCCTGATCTTAGGGGAAAAACTCTTAGTTTAGGATGATGCTAACTGTGGGTTTTACACACGGCGTCTTATAAAAATGTGTACTTTGTCCAATGCTTTTTCTGCCTCTGTTGAAATGATCATATGCTTCTTATCCTTTCTCTTCTTGATGTGAGATATCACATTGGTTGATTTACAAATATTAAACCACACCTCCAACTCAAGAATAAATCCCACTTGATCCTGGTGAATGATTTTTTTAATGTATTGTTGGATTCAGTTTGCTAGTATTTTGTTAAGGATTTTTGTATCTGTGTTCACTAGAGAAATTAGCCTGTAATTCTCTTTTATTGTGGTGACATTATCTGATTTTCCTACCAAGGTAATGCTGGCCTGATAGCATGAGTTTGGAAGTTTTCCTTCTTTTTCAATTTTTTTAGAATAGTTTGTGAATAGAAATTAACTCATCTTTAATAAATGTTTGGTAGAATTTACCTGGGAAGCCATTTGGTCATGGGTTTTTGTTTGTTGAGAGTTTTTAAATTACTGATTCAATTTCTTCACTACTTATCAGACTGTTCATACTTTCTATTCCTGTTTCAGTTTTGGTAGTTTATATGCTTCCTGGAATTTATGCATTTCTTCTAGGTTGTCTTATTTGTTGGCATCTAGTTTTTCATATTCTTTTATGATTATTTGTATTTCTGTGGTATTGGTTGTTATTTCTCCTGTCTCTGTTGTGATTTTATTTATTTGAGACCTTTCTCTTTTTTTCTTTTTATGTCTGGCTAGATGGAGGTGTATGAACTTTATTGATTTTTTTCATAGAACCAGCTCCTGGTTTTATTGATCTCTTCCATTTTTTTTTAAGTTTCTAGATCATTTTTTTCTGCTCTAATCTTTATTATTTCCTTTCTTATGCTAGTTTTAGGTTTTGTTCTTCTTTTCCTAGCTCATTTAGATGTAAGGTTAGGTTGTTTGTTTGAGATTCTTCTTGCTTCTTAAGGTAAGCATGTATTGCTATGACCTTCCCTCTTAGAACTGCTTTTGCTGCATCCCAAAGGTTTTGGACTGTTGTGTTTTCATTTCCATTTGTTTCCATGATTTTTTAATTTCTTCTTTTATTTTCTGGTTGAACCATTCATTGTTTAGTAGCATTTTTTAACATCCATGTGTTGTGCTTTGTAGATTTTTTTCTTCTAGTTGACTTTTCATTTCATAGTGTTATGATCAGAAAAGATTCATGGTATAACTTCAGTGTTCTTCAGTTTGTTGAAGCTTCTTTTGTGGGATAATATGTGCTCTCTCCTCTGGAGAATGTCCCATGTGCACTTGAAAAGAATGTGTATTCTGCTGTTTTAAGATGGAATGTTCTGAATATGTCTGTTAAATACATCTGGTCCAGTGTGTCATTGAAAGCCATTGTTTTCTTGTTTATTTTCTGTTTATATTATCTATACATTGATGTAAGTTCCCTATTATTATTTCTTTATGTTTATTATTAGCTAATTTATGTATTTGGGTGCTTTCATATTGGGTACATAAATATTTATAGTTGTCATATTTTCTTGTAGGATTGTCCCTTTTATTATTATATAGTATCCTCTGTGTCTTGTTACAGTCTTTATTTGAAAGTCTATTTTGTCAGATGTAAGTATTACTACTCTTTCTTTTGACAACCATCGCATGACAGATGTTTCTGTATCCCTTTACTTTTAAATCACAGGTATCTTTACGTCTAAAATGAGTCTTTTATAGGCAGCATACAGATGGGTCTTGTTTCCTTCCCTTCCCTTCCCTTCCCTTCCCTTCCCTTCCCTTCCCTTCCCTTTCCCTTCCCATTCTGTCACCCTGTGTCTTTTGATTGGAGTGTTTAGCTTATTTATGTTCAACATAATTATTGATAGATATGTATTTATTATCACTTTATTATTTGTTTTGTGGGATTTTTTTCCCCGAGATTTTCTCTTATTCTATCTTGTCTTTCATGGCTTGCTGATTTTCTTTTGTGATATATTTGGATTTCTTTCTCTTTATTCTTTGCATACTTCTTGGTTTTTGATATATATAGTTACGATTAGGCTTGTATATAACTTCTTCTACATTAGCAATCTATATTAAGTTTATGGTCTTTTAAGTTTGAACACATTCTTTCCTCCTTTCCTCCTCACATTTTAGGTATATGGTGTCATATTTTACATTCTTTTATTTTGTGAGTTCCTTGAATGATTTTTTTTGCAGAAATATTCATTTTTATTGATATTATGCTTCCTACTTTTATACTGTCACTTTTGGTGTCTTTTTTCCACTCAAAGTGTCCCCTTTAATATTTTTACAGGGCTGGTTTAGTGGTTATGAACTCCTTTAGTTTTTGTTTTCTGGGAAACTCTTTTATCTCTTTTTCTTTTCTACATGATAGCCTTGCTGGATAGAATAATCTTAACTGCAGATTTTTCCCATTTGCCACTTTGAATAAACCATGCCACTCCTTTCTGGATTGGAAAGTTTCTTCTGAAAATGTCCTGACAGACTTATGGGTTTTATTTTTTACGTTAGTGTCTTCTTTTGTCTTCCTGTTTTTAAAATGTATTCTTTATTACTATATTTTTCCAATTTAATTACAGTATGAATTGGTGTGGGCCTGCTTCTGTTGATTTTGAGGGGACTTCTCTGTGCCTTCTAGATCTGGATGTCTGTCCCTTTCCCCAAGATTAGGGAAGTTGTCAGCTATTATTTCTTTAAATAAATTTTCTGTCCTCTTTCCTTTCTTTTCCTGTAATATGAATGTTATTACATTTGATGGAGTCACTGAATTCCCTAAGTCTATTCTCATTTTGCAGAATTCTTTTTGTATCTCTTTTGTTCATCTTGATTACTTTCCATTTCTCTGTCTTCTAAGTCACTAATTTTTTCCTCTGTTTCTTTCTTGCTGTTCATTTCATCAAGTATGTTTCTCATTTTGATTACTGTACCTTTATCTCTGATAGTTATTCCTTATCTCCGTGTTAAGAATCTCATTCACATCTTCCACTCTTTTCTCAAGTCCAGTGAATATTTTTATGATCATAATTTAAATTCTCCATCAGGCATATTACTTATTTCTGTTCCACTTAGAGCTCTGGCTTTGACCTTGTCCTATTATTTCATTTGGGATAAATTAGTCAGTCTTCTCATGTTGTCTAAGTATCTGTACCTGTTTTCTCTGTATTAGGAATGTCAGCTATGTCTTCTGTTCTTGAGAGTAATGGCCTTATGAGGAAGAGGTCTTGTAGTGACCTGCTGTATGGTGTCCCCTATTCCCCAGGGCCTGGCACTTCCAGGAGTGTCTCCAATGTGTGCTGCATGTGCTCTGCTGTTTTGTCCTGTCTGCTTTATCCCTTAGGCCAGTTGTCTACAGAGGCTGTCTTTACCTCTGCAGTTTTTGGTCCTTGCAGTTTTTGGTCCTTGGCCTGAATGTAGCATGTTTTAACTAGGTGTGTTCTGGTCTGTTTGTGAAATGAGACTGTCACCACTGCCACTGGAACCTTGGTTCTGTAAGACTCCCAGGATGGGAGATGTGTCATTGGGGATTTGGAGTGGTTTTCTGGGGCAGGGAGACCACTATGCTGGGATTGAGGCTAATGTGACTGGGAGGGTTGGTTCCACTGGAAGCACCTGGGTGGCAGTGCTTGGTTTAAGCAAGTTAGGTTGTGAGTGTGGGTACAGTGCTGGTTCCCACAGGTGGTCCTGTGAGGTTGGGGAGGGAAATGGCACCTGCCAGTTCTAATGTTCCCCAGGGGTCTCTCTTTGAACACTGTCTCTCTGGGATGCGCTTGAGAACAGGAAATAACCTCCCACTGTGTGCCCTGGGTACTCTTCAGATTCCTGTTTCCAAGCTTGTGTCTGCAGGTTGTTTTTCTACCTTCTCTCTAAGAGCAGCTCAATGCCCTGTAGGCTGTATTGCATCCAACCCCCTTGACCTTTAAAGCTCCAGGCTTTAAGACCTGCTGTTGACAGAAGTCATTAAAATTTGGACCCTGTCTCCTTTTTCAAACCAATTGCAATGGGGAGTTTGTTTTCCCCAGGTGCTCCCCCATTTGATAATCTGACTCTTGCCCTTCTCTGTGACTCCCTCCCCATGGCAGCAGCCATGATCAGTTTCTTTTCCAAACTGCAGGTCTGCCCTCCCTACTTTTATGATGGACCCTCTTTTCTAATTTTTAATTGTAGAGTTTGTTCTACCAGTATTCATATCAATTTCTGGGATATTTAGGATGATTTGATAGTTATGTAGTTGTATTCATGGGAGGAGTGAGCCTAGGGTCCTCCTACTCCACCGCCATCTTCCCGTACTTTCTTTTTCAGTATGAATTTTTTAACTTAATTCTGAGTTTATTATCTCCTTGAAAAAAAATCACTGAACTTTTTTATTGCTTAGCCAATTGACCACATATAATTGAAATGTAATCTAGTGGTGTTCCCAGGAAAAGGAACAAGTGAGTTATCAGTATCTGAACGTTGTTACTATCATACATTATTGGTCATATACTTGGCACTTCAATGATAGGATATCTGATAATCTGTACTGTTTCCCTCTAAAAATATTTTCTTAATTAAACAAAAATTATTTTAGAGGGAGAGTGTGAAAAAGGGAGGGGACAGAGGGAGAAAGAATCTTAAGCAGGTTCATTGCTCAGTGCAGAGCCCAATGCAGGGCTTGATCCCTGAGATCATGACCTGAACCAATGTCAAGAGTCAGATGCTCAACCAACTGAGCCACCCAGACACCCAAATAATCCTTCTAAAAATAATTTAATTGCATATGTACTTTATAAATTTTGAAAAATTTTCTTAAAAGCTGAGATGCCAGAATCCCTAATGTCATTCTCCATCCCATAGGTTAGCATCCTTATCCATTTGTTATGCATCTGGGAGGCCTTTAAATGGTATTTCATATTTCTATATGGGAGTGTGTGTTACCCTATTTGCAATAATGGGATCACTGAGTATGTTTTGTATTGCAACTTGATTTTTTTAATTATTTGATATATTTTAATGTTTATAGAAGATATGTTTTAAAGTTTTAAAATACTTATTTTTAACTTTCTAGCTATTTTTATTTTACATGCTTTTGTAAATCTTTAACATTGCACATATCTAATATTTAAACAAGGTATCTTGGTGGGTACATTATGTTGTCAGTCGGTTATTTTAGCCTAGAATTATGGAATAAAGTCAGTTGGGGCTGGTATTCTACATCTTGGAGCCATCAGTATATACATGTTTTTAAGCCATATGAGTGGATGAGATCACCTGGGGGGAGAGTCTGTAGAATAGAAGATAAGTTTAATGTTCAGCTGAAGTGCTTAGTAAGGGATTATTCAAGCATGACTATTACACTTTCAAATTTGAGAGATTCAGAGAAGTTTAATGTCAATAATATACTTCTGAGAAAGGTTTGGAGGGTCATAGTGAAGAAACACTGACTTTCTAGCATACCTTTATAAAACTTAAGGTTTTATACTGCAAAGTCTAAGAAATGAGGCATTTATTTCAGTGATGTATTTTTTACATTGGTTTTCAAGAAGAAAACAGATGTAAGAGACAACAGGAACATGAAATTGTGATGATGATGATGATGATGATGATGATGATTTAATTATGTTAAAATTTTCTTCACAACATTATATTTCTTTTTGAAATGTGATTGTAAAATTTCCTTCAGAGAGGTTTTTTGTTTGTCCTCCATTTTCCAATTTTGTTATACAGCATATTATTTCTGAAGGCAATTTAATCGTAAAATTACATCTACTATTTTTATGGAAAAGCCTTTGATCTTATGTTTCCTGTCTGAATTTCACCCCCAACTAATTAAACACATCATTTGATAAAGAGAGTTTAAAGGAATCTGCCCTTCAGATGTTTTCTCAAAAGCAAATGAATACAGTTTTCACATATGAATTTTACTTAATTTATTTGATGCCAGTTTTAGGATTATGAAAATCAACATAACAGTGAATGAAAATCTGGATGACTAAAATATGTTAAAATGAACACATCATCAACTTTAACAACATTCCTTTTCTAGGGTATAACAGAATTTAGATGATAAAACACTCGTAATTTTAACTACTTACTTTGACTTTATATATATTTTCTCTGAATGAGACAGAGATTACATAAAAGCACAATTCCTTATAGTTAAAGATGGCTTTTATTATCCATGACAAAAACAGCAATATGTAGAAATGCATGCCTATATATTTTAAGGCAATTGACTACCATGGCTAATTTCTCAGACTCTAAATAAATTGTGAAACATGAAGGCCCTCCCCCAGGGTACTTAGTGGTTGGCTGCTGTGCTAAATTGTGCATAAGATTAAATGCAGTTCCTCCATGACCATCAGTTTCCTTGGGAAAGCAGTGCTCCTGCAGTGTTCATTATGTTTTCTAAACAAATTTATTGAATAGTCATGCCACACCTTACTCTATGCAATAAAGACCAATGGATAATTTCACTATCATAATGAGGCCAACAATTCTTAGCATGATTCAGGTCATCTCCCTAATATTTCAACCCTTAGAAGTTGAAGACATTCCATTGCTAAAGACATAGGGTCCATAGGCTATCACCATATGCCTAAGCATTTAATGCAAAATGAGTAATCTCCATTTTTTCCTCATGTTACTATTGTTTTCTTTTCTAAGAGCTAATATATTAGTGTGAAAGCTACTAGTTAAAGCTAACATTTGTTAGGAATTCACCACTGCATTGTGCACATGTTCAACAATACATTTGTTGAATATAAAATGTATACATGTATTTAATTTTGAGTATTGAAATTCCATGGACCTTATACAAAGTATTGTTTCCAAAATTAGAAAATATAAAAGTGGAAAGGAAAATAAACATTTTTTTACCTACATTTAGGACAGTACTTCCAGATTAAAAGAATTTACTCTCTGTATATATGTGTGTGTGTGTGTTCTGTAGTAAATGCTATATGATATATATATATATATATATGATATGTGTGTGTATTTTAAAGGAGAATATATATACATATATATGTATATATATAATATATACTCATATGTATATATTTAAAGAAGAAAAAAACTTTTAAAGAAAAAAATAAGAAAGTAGTTGTTGTTACCAAATTAAGGAATACATTGCGTGTAAACATTTAAAAAAAATTTTTTTTAATGTTTATTTTTGAGAGAGACAGAGAGACAGAGAGAGAGACAGAGCACGAGTGGGGAGGAGCAGAGAGAGAGGGAGACACAGAATCCAAAACAGGCTCCAGGCTCCAAGCCATCAGCACACAGCCCGATGTGGGGCTCCAACTCACAAACCACGAGATCATGACCTGAGCCGAAGCTGGACACTCAACCGACTGAGCCACCCAGGCGCCCTTAAACATTTCATTTTAAAGGAAAGTCTTTAGAAAAATTAAATTGCTGCTTAAGGTATAAAATTTTATTTAGAAAGAGTGAAAATATAGGTGTTTACAAACGAGTAATGACAACAGTAATCTTTAGGTTGGCTTTAGTCATGACATGCCACAAAGACCATGGTGTCACTGACATTATTACAACTTTTTCTGTAACCATAGAGATCTTGCATGTTCTATAATTAAATATGAATCCATAATTACACATAATATCTGCATGTAAGTATCACTCTTCAAATTTGAAGACATATATTTGAATATATATTATTACTATGATGTAAGCCTGAAAAGATGATGGCTAAAAATAAATAAGAACAAAAGCCTAGAGCTCTGATTTTTCTCAACCTTTTTAAATTTATTGGGTCATAATTTAAATGAAGTAATAGTCACACATTTTAAGTGTATTGACTTAAGGTCATTGACTTTTATAACTTCATTATATATATATATATAATGAAATATATAACTTTTATAACTTTATTAAAGTACATTTGACAAACTGTGCATAAAATGCAAATTTTAATATACTTCAGTATATGTATATAAGTACCAAACCATAACCAAATAATTAACATATCTATCATGTCCTAGTTTCTTTTGCCCCTTTGAAATCTAAATTTTTGTGATTATAGTTAAAATTGTGACAATATTTCAAACACCCAAATTATTTTTTTTAAGTTTATTTATTTTTGAGAGAGAGAGAGAGAGAGAGAGAGAGAGAGAGAGAGAGAGAATCCCAAGCAGGCTCCATGCTCAGTGTGGAGCCCGACTCAGGGCTCAATCCCATGACCCTGGGATAGTGACCTGAGCCGAAATCAAGAATCAGACACTCAACCAACGGGGCTACCCAGGTGCTCCAATACGTACCCAAATTATCTATTATTTACTTTTATCTGTGATTTATTTCTGAATTATTTACTTGTACTTGTGCATTATTTAGAAGAGGTTGTTGCAAAACCTTATCACACAAGAGCTTCTTCAGAAAAAACTATCTCCCATATTTACCAATATTAAATAAGAAGATGCTGTAATTTTGTGAATAATGTTTGAGGAATTAAAGGTAAAATATTGTCTTCAACTAAGTTATGGAGAACCAACTCTTAACAAGCTATTTTAACAGGCACTAGGAGAATACATGCACACATAATGATAAAGAAAAAATTTAAGAAATGTGCATAAAATTTGGATGACACATCAATATTTTAATGGATATTTTATTTTATTTGTTTTGTTTTTATTTTAAAGAAAGAGAAAGAGAGAGGCAAGGGAGAGAGAGAAAAATCTTAAGCTCAGCAAGGAGCCCAACGCAGAGTTCAAACCCAGGGTCCTGGGTTCATGACTGAGCCCAAATCAAGAGTCAGACGCTTCACTAACTGAGACACCCAGATGACCCATGAATATTTTAAAATGTAGGGAATTTTAGAATTTTAGTATGCATAGAGAAAATGAATGTAAAAGAGAAGTTATTGATTACATCTAGTAAACTTAATTTCATTATAATCTTTCTGAGTTTTTTGCTATTTAGTAAAAAGCATGTTGTGAAAAGAAATCCATTCCATTGTTATTATCAGATGTAATTTTATTAAATTTTTCCCCATGCCTAATTCAGTTGTCTGGAACTGTTAAAATAAAATTATAGTCTATGATGCCATGGAAGTAAATGTAGCTTTGGAAAGATTTAACCTCCAGTGACACCTGTGTGTATCCATTTGCATTCCTAAGATTTCATTTGCATTCCTGACTAAGGTATCTAGAGTACAGGGGAGACATTTTTTGTTTTGTTTTGTTTAGAAAACTAAGCATACCAGTTTGGTTTGTCAACTGCTGTAGTGTATTAAATTTTCCTTTCCCTGACCTAAAAAGTTTAGACCATTATTAAAATCATTTAAAATTTTACCAAGGAAAAATTCTTGCACTAAGAAATACTTTAATTTGTGTTTCTGAACAAAGAATCGTTTAGTTAAAAATAAACGTGTGGGTTAATGAATGCACACATGAATGAATGAGTATCTGTGTGCAACTCTATGGGAGCGTATTGGCAATGTCTCATTTTCAGAGGTATTTTTTTTCACTATGTGCTCTAAGAAGAACTGGTTTACTATATAATTTACCTCACTGGATTTCAATAGTTAGAACTTTATATTATTAGTGATAACATAACATCAACAAAACATGTAATAGTATTCCCTGCTTTTGAACTTAAATTGCTTTGCATCTGGTTTCATAATCTCACTAATTTTCTCACTTAACTACTAGATATGGAAAAAAGAAACTAGTTTACTGTTATAAAACTTCGTGACTGTAGCATTTATACATCATATAATTTCTATTATATATGTATAATTTCTATATATTATGTAATGTATATGACATATAAATACATATGAAGTATATATATTATATGTGTATATATATATATATATATAATCATTTTTATATCTAAAGTTAAAGATCCTCTCATTTATATTTTGGCTCTGCACTCCAGTTTATATTTTCTTGCAGAATCCCTTATTTATTACATTTTTTCTTTTCTTTCTATCATTTCTCAACATCTGAAGCAATATATATATATACACATTAAATCACAAAGTGCATTGATTTTGCCACAGTTAATCTAAGTCTCTTTTTAAAACATTTTTTTACATTTTTAATTTATTTTTGAGAGAGAGAGAGAGAGAGAGAAACAGAGAGTCTACAAGTGGGGGAGAGGCAGAGGGAGAGGGAGACACTGAATCCGAAGCAGGCTCAAAGCTCTGAGTTGTCAGCACAGACCCCGACATGGGGCTCGACCTCACAAACCGAGAGATCGTGACCTGAGCCAAAGTCAGACGCTTAACTGACTGAGCCAGCCACCCAGGTGTCCTGTTAATCTGTCTTTGACTCAGAAGATTTTATTTTGCTTATGAGTAAATTTATATTATTACTATGATTTTAGTTTGAAATTTATTTCAGTAAACTTTTTATGAATAATCAATTATACGTGCATTTTATTGATGTTTCATTCGGTTATGGCACCTCATTAAGTATGTACTTTATACTGGATTTATTCTATTTCAATTTGTAATTCAGTACCTGCTTGGGTTGTCACTTGTTATCAAAGCTTCATATTAGTACAGGACAGCATTTAACCTAAAATTAGGTTAGGTAAGGTATCTTAGAAATAGGAATATTCTGGGAATATATGAAATCTTTATGAAAGATCTCATTAGGCCATACCCCTTTACGATCGCCAGAACTGCTTTAAAGCCCAGTGTATTAGATGGAGGATTCTTTGTCATAACTTATATTTGAAGTGGGTTTAGTGTTTAAGCCAGAATCTCTGTCGATGAATCTTGATTGTCTGCAGACTCAAAGAAAAATAAATCCTTAGTTTTCAAACAGTTTTTTTGCTTCTAAAGTCTGGTTATCAATGAAGGAAAAAGAGACTTTTATAAAATATTATTTTAAACCTTCAACGTCCTTGTGTCATGTAAAAGTTTCATAGGAATTTCCATTACAAACACAGTTTTTGAAGGCTTTAGATCTTACTAGCTGAAATTTGGAACAAATGTCTTCAGTCTCAAACAGTTTTATTTCCTTAAACAAAAAAGCAAGAAGTCTGTGTCATTTTTCAGTGGCAACAACAATAGAAAATACACTGTAAAGAAATGGGATTTTAAATAGAGAGCACGAAAGTCTAAAACATTATTTGATACAAATGTTGGAAACCATGAAATGTCAAGATTTACAGTGACTTGTGAAATTTAGATATAATGCAGAATTCTGTCATCATTCATCTTTCCATTTTCATGCATGTTTTCTTAATCTTTGGAGATTTGCCCATTTATTAGAATCCTAAAATGCACTGCAGTGACCAAAATATGCCACAGATTTATTTGTAATATGTTTAAATCATATTAAATTCTGAGAGTATTATCTGAGATTTGAAGTCTTAAGGGGCCTAAATATTTTATTATGAGACCTATTTCTTTATCCATTTATGCACTCTCATGATCTGGACTGAATAGATAAATAAGTGATGTCTGAGCAGTGTTTATGAGCCAGTTGAAATTATGTGATGATCTGCAAACTTCTGGGAAACAAACAACTAAGAAGAATATATGTATTCCTTGGCTCCATATCGCCTCATCAGGAATCCATTTTTTCTATATATAGAGATTTCCAACCTTTCCCACATAACCCAAACCGTAACATGATCGAGACTTGCCTCTGGCATTCAGTACTTTAATGGATTATTCCTTTGCCAGTCATCATTTTTTTTTAAGATGATCAACAGAAAATGGAGCATATTTAGGAAAGACTGATCCAGTTACTGACAGTGCTTAGCAGGAGGTCAATTGTTAAGATCATTCTCACATCAGGATTTAATTTTTTAAGAGGGTTCCTGTTAGTCGATCTGCTTTATCTTTTTATTTCTTATTTTTTTTTAAGTTTTTAAAAAATTTATCTAAGTGATTTCTACACCCAACATGGGGCTCGAAGTCACAACCCAGAGATCAAGAGTTGGATGCTATACTGACTGAGATAGCCTCGTACCCCTGCTGTTTCTTTTTCAATAATGTCTCTGGCCAGAGATGGCTTAAGAAATCTCCACACAGTATATTGGTTACATTTAAATAATTATTTTTGTACTAACTTAAAAATAATTTTAGTAACTAAGAAAGAATTTCTTCTTCAGTAATTTTATTTATTCACCCATTTGAAAACAACTTTTGAGAATCTAATTTTATAAACTTATTTCAGATGCTAAACATAAAAAGAAGTAAAGCATAGTGCTTACTTTTAAGTAGCTTATAAAGAAAGAGGTGGGTGTCAAAAGATTTAAATGCTATATTAATTGATCATTCCATCACTAATACAGTAAGCATCTATGGAGTGTTTTCTGTATCAGGTAATTGTGTGTTAGATACAAAAACATAACAAATGTCATATACAATATAGTCTGGTAAGGAAGATAGGTTTATGGACAATTATTACAGTACAAGGTGTTTAGTGCCTTGATGGAATTATGTGGAATATTGCAGACTCAGTAATTCAGGAAATGTCTCAAATGAGGTTGCCTACCCTGGATCTTACAGGAATATAGGCCGTTGACAAGCAGATGATGAAAGACAGAATTCTAGGTGAGAATTGTATATAAAGTTGTATTGAGTATTGCAAGAATTATAACTAATCTAGTACAGCTATAAGGATAATGTTTTATGAATGAACCAGATTTTAGATGGGAGCTATAGGACCAGTATTTGAAGGACATTTAGTCTCATGTTTTATCTAGCAGATACTGAGAAATCATTGTATTTTAACAAGGTCATGAGGGGTTTATACTTATATTTGGGAGGGGGATATGATTGCTCAATGGAATGATTAGAAAAGGAAAAGGCAGAAGGTAGGAAATGTCATCTCAATGTCATTTGTGTTATTTGACATTCACTTATCTTCCCTCCTAGACACATGGCAAATTTCATGTCTTGTTTCTTTCTGATGATTGGTGCATTTGACTAATTCTGACCAATTGGCTATGAGTGAAAGTAACATGTTTCACTTTGGGGTTGGTGCATTTAATTGCTGATAAGAAAAACTGCCAGAGTAATCTTTTCCTTCTCCCAATGTCTCAGAGTGAGGATGACAAGCTGGAACAGGGTGGCCAAATAGCCTATAAGGATAGATACCATGTGCAAGAAACAAACTTCTGCTTCTTTTGTTTATAGCCACTGAGATTATTTTCTTTGTGTTTGTGGTGATTAGTGTTGTTATTTTGACAAAACTTATCTATCCTGATTCATAAATGTGCAATCACTGTGTCTCACAACTGAAGCAAACAAACATATCCCATAAATAAAGCAAAACAAACTTCTGGGAATCAGTGGACTTTATTGAATAATTCCCAAAAACCTGTTTACTGTCTAGCACCACTGGGTTGCTTCTGAATTGTCACAGCAAACCTGGGACACGTCTTGACATCCAACAAGCATTTTTGGTGGCGGGCCGCTACCAAACACAGGTACCTCTGAGGAGTCTCCTATTTGGAGCTGAGGACAAATTCTCCCCCTCTCCTGGACATCGGTTGTTAGGAGTTTAGTTTTAGGGAGTTAAGGCCACCTCAGTTCTGGTTCCTCAACACTGTTCTGATAGTATTGCATTTCCCTGCCTGGAGGCTTGCCACAACTAGATTATGCCAGTGAGATAATCTAACTATGGTTCAAAGTACCCCCCCCATTTCTGACAAAAGATCCTCTTTGTAATAACTTTTTCATCTATTAACAGTTCCAACAATACCTGCCCCACCATCATCACCAGAACACCACTAAGTCTAGCTAGTCTTGTTCTCCATTCACTATTTAGTCTCTCTTTTTGTAGGGTCTATGGTATTTTATAACATTACCAACTAGTTCTTTGATTCTCTGGACACCAACTGAGTGTTCAACAATTAAATTAAGTTCTGATTCTAATATGGAGTCAACTCAAAATCCACAGTAAAGAGCACAGTTCTACATCACCCACCCCCTTCAGTCATAATTCCTGGGCCTTTTGTACTTCTAACTGAACTTCTATGAATTGGGGGTTTCCATAATCCCCTCCTCAAGCTCAGTAATTTGTTAGAAGGGCTCATAGAACTCAGTCACACATTTTAATTATGTTTGCTGTTTATTATAAAGTATATTATAAAGGATACAAATGAACAGTCAGATGAATAGGTGCATAGGTCCTGCACACTGGAGCTTCTGTCTCCATAGAGTTGGGGTTTGCCAGGCATCTGGCATGTTGATGCATTCATCAACCCAGCTCTTAGAATCCTGTTTTATGGAGTTTCACCACATGGGCATGATCAGTTAACTCATTCGCCAACTCCTCTCCCCTCCTTAGGGGTTGTGAATAGGGTGGGGCTGAAATTTCTAGGATTTCAATCTGGGTTGGTCTTTCTGATGACCAGCCCCCATTCTGAGGTTCTCCACCCAAGAGCCACAACCTCAGAACAACGGATGCCCCCATCATCTCTATGACCCAGAAAACTACAAGAGTTTTAGGAACACTATATCAACAGGAGACAAGGACCAAACATTTCTTACTAATGCCACAAAATGGTTCTTATTTTTTGGGGAAAAGATACCCATATAAACTGTTAAAAACAGTTTCCATCTAGCCAGTATTAGGTATCCTCTGGTGAGCTCATATATATATTGAGGAAAATAATAGTAACTTCTCACAAAGTTCAAAATATTAAGATATAAGTATATTGCTTTTCTAATACTTTTATTGATCCATCTTTTAAATGTTTATTTATTTTTAAGAGAGAGAGATACAGAGCATGAGTGGGAGATGGGCAGAGAGAGAGACACAGAATCTGAAGTAGGCTCCAGGCTCTGAGCTGTCAGCACAGAGCCTGACGTGGGGCTCGAACTCATGAACTGTGAGATCATGACCTGAGCTGAAGCTGGATGCCTAACTGACTGAGCCACACAGGCACCCCTACTGATCCATTTTAAAAATTAATGATTTAATTACTAGCACCAATCATAATATGAGTAGTCTTGAATAAATAGACAACTACAGTACTTTTTCATAGGGTAATTAAGATTAAAATAGTGGGGTGCCTGGGTGACTGAGTTGGTTAAGCATCCAGCTCTTGGTTTCAGCTCAGGTCTTGATCTCACAGTTTGTGAGTTCGAGCCCTGGATCAGACTCTGCACTGACAGCATGGAGCCTGCTTGGGATTCTCTGTCTCCCTCTTTCTCTCTGCCCTTCCCTCACTCACTATCTCTGTCAAGAAAATAAATAAACTTAGGGGCGCCTGGGTGGCGCAGTCGGTTAAGCGTCCGACTTCAGCCAGGTCACGATCTCGCGGTCCGGGAGTTCGAGCCCCGCGTTGGGCTCTGGGCTGATGGCTCAGAGCCTGGAGCCTGTTTCCGATTCTGTGTCTCCCTCTCTCTCTGCCCCTCGCCCGTTCATGCTCTGTCTCTCTCTGTCCCAAAAATAAATAAACGTTGAAAAAAAAATTAAAAAAAAAGAAAATAAATAAACTTAATTAAAAAATTAAAGAAAAAAGATTGAATTAATTTAAATACTTAAGCCAGGCATGACAGAGCATTTACTACTATTAGGTGATAGAAGTCACACATTTCCTACTTCACTGGCATTATATTTATACTTCTTGTATAGTTCTTTGTTGTTGTTATTGCTGTTAACTCATGACAACAAAGAAGCCCTAAAAATATCTCTCAGTTTCTCTCTTTATTTGGAGAGCTAAAGGGAGGGACATAAGCTCATAAGCTCATATGATTTGAGAAGGTCTGTTGTAACTTTTTATACAGGTTAGGTCACCTTAATGGTTTACCTTGTGTGACAGTTATTTTTCTGAAAATAATAGGGAATGTTCCATATTAAATCCAGCAGTTAAATCATCTAGTGCCAAAATGAAAAAGCAGGGATGATACAGAAGAGCAGGAAATTACCTTTGCATTTATCTGGAGATGTGCCATTTTTCTGTACATAAACTTGACTCTCCTCGCTAGGAAAAATTAGTACTAGTTTACATTCCATTAGATTTCAGTATTTTGGTGCAAGCAATAAGCATGCTAATATAAATGCAAAATAATATTTTCAGTCTAGGAAGATATGAATCATGGGACAGTTTTCTGTGCATAGTCACCTTGAGTTTTAGTGCTTAATTTTTTAAAAGTTAAAACTATCTGCTGAATGAGTTTTTCCCTTCCCCTGAACAAAGCCCTATAAAAGAACAGTTTGTGTCTGTTGAGAACAGGATCCTATGGGAAATAAAGAGCTCATTGAACTGTTTCACATCATAGTAATCTAAAGAGAAACACAAGTCAGTATTTTTTAAGGCATGATATATGGGCTTGAAATTGTTATTCCCTTATGGATAAAATAATCTACTACTGCTAAAATATAGGCTCAATTTTAACTTGATACCAACAACCAAAACTGTCCTAAAAAATTATTCTGAGGGATTTATTTTCTGAAGCAGGATGGACAGTAGCTTTACTTGTCACTTTTATTAAAGGCAGATCTGGAAAACATAGCTTCTGGAATCATGCGATTTGATAACATTCTTTGCTTAGATCCTTTTTTTGATACATCTTTTTTGGCATTTGTCAGGTTCATTTATAGAAACGGTATGATCGTGAATAATTTATTCTATCATTAATTTTGAATAAGTTTACCATGGTAAAAATGAGGGGAACATTTAAGGAACCTTTATCTACATTTAATAAACATAAAACTCCATTTGAATGAAGCAAGTTAATTAAGAAAGAAAACCTTCCTCAATAGTAGGAATTATGCTTCTACTATTCTAATATGCACGAATCTTTGATAGGTACACAACATATATCTATCTATATGTGTGATCTTACAACAGCGTGTTTGGTTCATATTCTTGTTTTGTTTTGTTTAGCTCACCTATTTTTAATCATTGATAGGAATAAAATGCCTTTCACACATCTACCAGAAATGAGGATAGATTTGAATCAAGTGGAGGCAATTCTGAAAAGTTGTCAAGTGGAATAAGAAATATGATTTTTTGCTATTTTTAACCTGCTTCAGTCTTGTTACTCTCAGAACCTATTATTTTTGCACATTGAAATATTTCTAAGCTACTCCCCAACTTCCCCGTCTTCTGCCTGCTGCTTTTGCCCGTATTATTTTTTTTCAAAATTTTACTAAGTCTCTGACTGATAAATTCTAGGTTCACTTATACAGTAGAGTTGAATATTTATTTGGCTTGTTTGACATTCCTGTGCGATAAATATTTTCAATGTGTTTATTTTCCTGAATTATATGTTAGGTACTCCATGTCAAAATGTTTTATTATATTTTTCCACTTTAAAACGATATTGGGTTTACACGTAGTAGGTTATCAATAATTATTTTAAATTAATTTAACACTAATTTGAATAACAGTACTTTGATGGTCATATTACAGTAGACAAATACATCATTTTGATTATATTTCTTTCCTTTTGGAAAAAAAATCCTTTTCTCTGTTGGTAGTAACATGTTTTATATTAACAACAAATTGGTACAAAATTATTGAGATTTTAAAAACTTTTATGAATTTTTAAATGGTGTATTTTTCTTGTAATTCTCTGGATCTGTAATTTTATATGTTTATTTTCCACTTGTTCTTTTCAGGCTAATTTAGAGCAGCATTCCTAACATTAGTAATGGAGTTTGACATCCCTAGAATAGTTTTGTAAGCAGAAAGTTAATTTGGAGACAGTTTTATATTTAGAGAACGCTTTCTAATTTATAGAATATAAACTAGAAGCCAGGCGTAATACTTTTCTGTTTACACATCCTTAACAATGATAGCAGTTATTATTGTGGACAGTATGAATAGGTATAAATGTAAGTCTTCTTAAGAATTTCTCAGAAAAAAAAAGATTAACCTGAAGTATAGCTCAATTAGTTTGTTGCCTTTATTCAAAATTTCATCCTTTGGGTATTTTAATGAGAAGTAGTTGTACAGAAATTTATAGATAAAAGCTGTTGAAATGGTACTTTAAAATTAGATACAATTACTAGAAGATGATTTTCTTTAGGTTAAAGTTTCAATTGCTGCGTTCAATATGACTTTGAGGCCATAACCGTGGTTTGCTACATATTCTTTGTATGGAAGATTATTCAATGAAATAACTTCAAGTTACTCATTTAAAATAGTATATGGCTCAAAAGAGCAGAAGCAACAGAAAATAAATGAAAAGCATTATGCTACATCCAAACCAATTCAAGTAATATACTAAATACATTATATGATGCATTTAGAGAAATGAGGTGCATGGTAATAGCAGTTACCCAATACATTACTTTGCCAATCTTCCTAGACATATGGTGATGGTAATCTTATTATATAACTTAGATTTAGTCATTACCATTAAAGAATACAGTACATGTAATAAATTTATGTTATTGGGAATAAAATGAGATGTTGCTGTAAAGTGAAATATTCATTAAAGAAAATGCATTAGAAAAGAAGATCACTTGACCTCATTTTGGAAAATATTCACAAATATCACAGGATATTTACAGTTATACAGGTGTTCCTTGGAGAAATTGTAGGTTCAGTTCCAGAGCACCACAATAAAGCGAGTCAATGAATTTTGTGGTTTTCCAGTGTATATAAAGTTATGTTTGCATTGTACTGTAGTCTATAAAGTGTGCAGTAGCATTCTGTCTCAAAAACAATCTACATACCTTAATTTAGAATACTTTGTTGCTAGGAAATGCTAAGCATCATCTGAGCTTTCAGCAAGTTCTAATATTTTTGCTGGTAGAGGGTCTTGTCCTCATGTTAATGGCTGATGACTGATCAGGGTGGTGGTTGCTGAACTTTGAGTGGCTGTGGCAGTTTTTGAATACAAGACAAAAATGAAGTTTCATCAGTCGACTCTTCTTTCACAAATAATTTCTCTGTAGCATGCAATGCTGTTTAATAGCATTTCATTCACAGTAAAATTTCTTTCAGAATCGGAGTGAATCTTCTCAAGCCCTGCTGCCATTCTGTCAACTAAGGTTATGTAACATTCTAAATTCTTTGTTTTCATTTCAACAATCTCACAGCATCTTCCCCAGAAATAGATTCCATCTCAAGAAACCACTTTCTTTGCTCATCCATAAGAAACAACTCTTCACCTCTTAAATTTTATCATGAGATTGCAGCAATTCAGTCACATCTTCAGGCTCCACTTCTAATTCTAGTTCTCTTACTATTTCTAGTACATCTGTAGTTTCTTCCTCCGCAGAAATCTTGAAGCACTCAAAGCCATCCGTGAGGGTTTGACTCAACTTTCAAACTTCTGTAAATGTTGATATTCGACCTCTTCCCAAATTAAATTACAAATGCTCATAATGACATCCAGAATGATAAATACTTTCCAGAAAGTTTTCAATTTACTTTGTTCAGATTTATCTGAGGAGTCACTATCTATGGCAGCTCTAGCCTTACGAGATATATTTCTTCAATAATTAGACTTGAAAGTCAAAGTTACTGCTTGGTCCATGGACTGCAGAATGGGTTTTGTGTTCGCAGGCATGAAAACAAAATTAATCTCATTATGTGTTTTCATTAGGACTCTTGTGTGACCAGGTGAATTGTCAATGAGCAACAATATTTTGAAAGCAGTTTTTTTTTTTCTCCCCTCGAGCAGCAAGTCACAACAGTGGGCTTACAATATTTAGTAAACCATGTTGTAAACATAGGTGCTGTCATCCAGGCTTCATTGTTCCATTTATAGAGCACAGGCAGAATACATTTAGCATAATTCTTGAGAGCCCTAGAATTTTCAGAATGGTTAATGAGCACTGGCTTCAACTTCAAGTCACCAGCTATATTAACCCCTACCAAGAGAGGTAGCCTGTCCTCTGAAGTTTTGAAGCCAGGCATTGACTTCTTTTTAGCTAGGAAAGTCCTAGATGACATCTTCTCCAAGAGCAGGCTGTTTCTTCTACATGGAAAAATCTGTTGTTTCGTGTGGCCACCTTCATTTATTATCTGAGCTAGATCTTCTGGAGACCTTGCTGCAGCTTCTATGTCAGCACTTGCTCCTTTATCCTGCACTTTTATATTCTGGAGACGGCTTCTTTTCTTAAACCTCATGTAACTTCTACTAGCTTCTAACTTTTTTTCCTGCAGCTTTGTCACCTCTCTCAGCCTTCATGGAACTAAACAGTTAGGGTCTTGCTCTGGATTAGGCTTTTGCTTAAGGAAATGTGTCTACTTTGATCTTCTATCCAAGGCGACTGAACTTTCTCCATATCAACAAGACTGTTTCATTTTCTTATCATTCATGTGTTCAGTGGCCTAATTTAAATATTGTTGTTTTCGGAATGATGGAGTAACAGGGAGAGAGATGGAAAAACAGCAGGCTGGTGGAGCAGTCAGAACACGTAGGATTTTATCAATTGGGTTTGCCCTTTTACATGGGCATGGTTTATGGAACCCCCAAATAATTATAAGAGTAACATCAAAGATCATTGATCAAGGATCACCATAACAACTATAATAATAAGGAAATCTTGAAGTATTGCAAGAATTACCAAAATGTGACACACAGAGATGATGTGAATAGATACTGTTGGAAAAATGGCACCAACAGACTTGTTCAATGTGGGATTGTCACAAACCTTCAATATCCACAAAGCACAACAAACCAAAGCACAATAAAGCAAAATATTGACAACTGCATTAAAATAAGAATGCCCTTTCCACGAATATGCACAAATTCTAAATAGCTATTATTTTGATTCCAGAAAGCAATGGATAGAAATTTTTGGAAAGAGTATCTGATAAGGAAAATGATTTTCTGGAATAAAACTCTGTTCTGCAAGTTGAGATGAATGAAGTACATTATTCTGGTATGTACTTTGAAGACAATAACACTAACCAAATATATTTTTAAGCTTAAAGGAGAACTATTTGGTTTGTTAATTATCAGTTCTCATTAATATTCTGCTTGGAGTTCCTATCTATAATGTTCATAAACTTTAAAAAGTTCTGCTTTTTAAAGTCAGAATGAATTTCAAACAAATCAGTGGAGAATAATGGACCATTACATCGTCATAAACTTGCTAATTAAAAAGAACTGAAAACCATTGCTACTATGAAAATCTTTGATGTAAATTCTAATGTGACAGCAAAGTCAATGATCTCATTCAAGGTAAGATGCAAGAACAGCTATTACCAATACAGAGAAGTTATTTTAAAAATATATTTTAAATACATTTAAGGCTATTCTAAATGCAATAAAGCAGTTTTAAAAAATTTATCATAATTGAGTGTGTGTATATATATATATATATATATATATATATATATATATCTACAAGAATTATAATCAACACTACTAAACAAGTTTGTGGCATATGTAGTGCTTGTAACCTTGCTCTACTGGAGCATGATTATGTGATTGTATATGTTATGTGTTGTATTAGTTGGAAAAACTCCTTCATCATTTGAGAATAAGAAATGTAGCTGTCAAATTGATATTGAAAGGCTTTTTCATTCTATTATGTGCTTAGATAATTTCATAAGGAAATTATCATGAAGGGTCAGTAAAAGTACTATCTCTGACTCAAATAGCACTATTTGGCTTTTTACCTATTTTGCATAGAATATTTTATCTAACTAAAGAGGAAATAAAAAATAATCTTATCATCATTATCAGTATCACCATCATCTTCATTGTGTTCATCGTCAATGTCAACTTAATCAGTATTATCATCATGAATTGAGATCTTGCTGGCTGTAATGTACTTTTCCAAGTGCTTTAAGTGCATTTTTGTATTTTAATCTTCATGATAAACCTACACTATAGGTTCTGTCACTCCTATTAAAAGATAAGGAAAGTGAGGCTCATAAAAGTTAAATAATTTTTATGTGACCAGCTAGTAAGCTGCAACTAGAGGATTAGGTGTTCTTAAACACCACAAGTGCTGGCTCAGATTTGAAATGATGGCTGAATATGTTTGCAAAGATGTTTGCATTTATCTCAATGAGTTCCAGATACCTTTCCAGCCATCAGTTGGCCAATTTATTTCTTCCTGTTTTATTTCTCATAGGGCCGTAGAAATTCCTGTATCTCTGTCTCTGACATGCCACCAAAGGAAGCTTGCTGCCAATTTCCACCGTATCCCCAATCATTCTGGTTTATAATCTGTTAAAGAGGACATTCCATTCACCTAAATTTTATCCCTTAAGTGTGGGTTTTGTTTGTTTGTTTTTTTTTTAAATTTCCTTGATGTTCACTTCTATTGTCATGAATTTGATTAAGGGAAACGGGTTTTTTTTTATAAAAAAATTTTAACATTTATTCATTTTGAGAGACAGATAGAGACAGAGCGTGCGTGGGGAAGGGGCAGAGAGGGAGACACAGAATTTGAAACAGGTTCCAGGCTCTGAGCTGTTAGCACAGAGTCCGACTTGGGGCTCGAACTCCCAAACTGCGAGATCCTGACCTAAGCCGAAGTTGGATGCTCAACCGACCCAGCCACCCAGGTGCCCCAGAGGAAACAGTTTTTTTTTTTTCTTTCAGTAGGCTATTTTTAAAATCTCAGTATTTATTCCCTATATGAATTCAAATTTCCAAATAGCCTTATCTGCTAGCGAGTTATGTGGAAGCACTGCTCTTTTCATGTGAGTGTTCTTCTCCAAAATTTCTAAAGCTCCTCATCTCCAATAGGCAAAGCCCAAATTACTAGCTATTCCATTCAATGATTTCTGTGATTTACCCTCAGCCCTTTATGTTGATATACAATTAATTCGGTTCAATCAATGTGTTTTTCATATGTAATAGGATTTTCCGAATTTTCACTTTATGTATTTATTTCTTCTTTTATTTTTTCTGGACTCTCTTATTTTTGCTTTTCAAATTGTATAACTTTCCTTACCCCCATTGAAGATTCCCAGTGAAATTCTTACCAAATAAGAATAAGTGAAAGAAATTTAAAGCCTTACATGTAGTTATACAAAACTAAGTAAGGTCAATGCTCACATTTCAGAAATTGTGAAGAATTTATACTATGCAAAACACACACAGGAGAAGATTACAGGAAGGCTCTCTGGCCTTAATCATAACATTCTTTTAGAAGAAAGACATATGTTTACAAAGGATCTCAAATAAGCTTCATTATCATCACCTAATGCAGAGGCAACAAAGGCAGGTGATGTGAGATTTGAGATATGTTGGGAGCATGCCCTTTCACTGCTGTCATCAATACCAATTTAGAACAATGAGAGAAAGGCTGCAAGATCTTGTCTGTAGCTTGATGAGAGGTAACATCAGGAAGAGTTCAACTGCACTAGTATTACATCTGGATGGACCAACCTGGTTAATGAGGACATCGGCTAAGCTGACTGGCAACAAGTGACTTCATACATACACACCCCACATAGAGCTCCAAGACAAATTGCATAGTATATCCAGTCATCCATTTTTTCTATCCAAACCCCTCAGGCTGTATTTCTGATGTGTTAAGTGAATTTACCATATCCATTTATCCTTGTAAAATCAAAGGCAAATATTCTAATAGCATTTAGCAAAAGAAATCAAGAAGAAATAGATCCTCTAGAAATAAACCTTAAAACAAGAATGCCAGTTAGAGTATTTTATTTGAGAGGTACAGGAAATACCGATGTAAGAGTGAGGAAGGGTAAGAGATGGGAAAACAGCCAATGAGAGAGATCCAATGGGAGAACACAATGAATGTGCTCTCAGGTCAGCTATAGCTTTGGGGGCCTGGAGCCTAGTTTTAGTTAAAAATGATTTAAAACAACAGATCTGGGAAGATGATGGAGTACAAGGACCCTAAGCTCACCTCATTTTACAGATACAGCTAAGTAACACCCCATCAGTGTAAATAACCCAGAAAATGGCCTAAAGACTGGCAGAACATACTTCACAACTAAATGTAGAGAAGCAGCCACATCAAAGAGGGTGGGACAGACAGAGAAGCAGTAGGGAGTTAAATGGACTTGCAAGCTCTGAGAGGGGAGAGAAACGGACTATCACACCATAGAGACTGCACGGGGAAGACAAATGCCCATAGCATTTGGCTTTGAAAAACAGAGGGGTAAATTTCATGAGTTCCTATGAACAGCAGGACTTAAAACCTGGAATTAGTGGGCTCAGCTCTAGGAGAGCCAGGAGGGTGAGAGGCAGCTGAGTCCCTGCTTTTAAAGAGACAGCACGAAAAGCAGCTCATGGACATAGAGCATAAACACAGCAATGTGAAAAATGCCTGGGACATATAGAGTGGAAATTTGTTTACTAATCTGAGAGGCTGTCTTGCAGGGACAGAGATCATTTGGAGACTCTCTAGGAACAAAGAAGCTGAGAGGAACCATTTCCTTTCTCTACCCCTGGCATAAGTGCACACCACCTGTGGGAGCCAGCACAGTGCTAACTTGCACACTCCTAACTTGCACACTCTACCTAATTTGCTAACACTGTGATTATCTTCCTCCATCACCTGACACATAGGTGAATCTTCCCCTTCCAACCAGGCCTGCCTTAGTCTGTGCACTGCAGCTCCCTTCACCCAGTAGACACCTCAAACCCTGCTAAGACTGTGCCTTCCACCACCATGCACTTTGGTTATCTGCCCCCAATAAGCTGACTCCCTCAGTCTCTGCAGTGACAGGTTCCTTTTTGCAAAGGACTGGCATGCAAACCTTGATAACACTGTGAGTCCTGCACCTATGCATGTTGTGGATTTGCCCTTTCTAATATCCTCTTGCCTAGAGCCCATCTAAAGCAGTGCCATAAGCCTGGCACTGTGCAGAAAGCCATGATAGGGACCACTACTACTCCAGTGACTCCTGCTTCAAGGAAAGGGAAAGGTGACCACACACACTAGTCAGACAGTAGCCCCAGCAGCGGGCTCCGGGCAGATAGGTGGTTGGGATACAGGCTCTGCTCACCAATAAAAGCTTCTCAGGGGACAACACAGGGAAAGCACCCAACAGTTTAGTCTTACTGCATCTGGCAAACTCCTGGTCTGACTCAACTCAAGGCTAGTGTGGCCCCAGACTGGCCCAATAACATCACAGGGACCAAATCTTGCCCACAACAGGCAAAGAGAGCCACTGCAGATGACTAGAATGAAGGAAAAAGTGGCTCAGCCACAACAGCAGGGTGCAGGCAACATACACTGGAGACATCCCTGAAGTACCTGGTTCTGATGAACATGGGACACTGCACTGCAGGCCACTACAGGTCCTCTTCTTCATAAGACCACTACTTTCAGAAACAGGAGATGTAGTTGACTTTCCTAACACACAGAAACAGACACAGAGATTAGACAAAATGAAGAGACAGAGGAATATGTCCCAAATTAATAAACAGGATGAATGAAATTACAGTAAGAGACCTGAGTGAAATGGAAACAAGTAATATGCCTAATAGACTATTTAAAATAATTATCAAGAAGATACTCACTGGACTTGAGAGTGGAGGACATCAGTGAGACCCTTGACAATAAGATAAAAAAGAACCAATCAGAGATGAAGAACTCAATACATGAAATTAAAAAAAAACACTGAAAAATAAAATAAAAATATGCTAGATGTAATAAATAGCAGATTAGAAGATGCATAAGGACAAATCGGCAAACTGAAGTACAGAGTATTGGAGAGTAATCAAGCTAAACAGGTGAAAGGAAAATGAAATATGCAAAATGTGAATAGACTTAGGGAACTTAACAACACCATCAAATATAATAACATTTGCATTGTAGGGATTCCAGGGGGAGAAGAAAGAGAAAAAAGGACATAAAATTTATTTGAAAGAGTAGTAGCTGAAAAATTCCCTAAACTGGAGAAGGAAATCTAAGAGGAACAGTGATTCCTCAAACACACACACACACACACACACACACACACACACACACACAAACCCCAAAACCCAATCCAAGGATTTTCACACCAAGACAATAATAACTAAAATGTCAAAAAAATAGTGATAAAAGAGAGAATTTTTGAAACAACGAGAGAAAAGAAAAGTTACAAACAAGGGAAATCCCATAAGTCTGTCAGGTGATTTTCCAGAAGAAACTTTGTGGGCCAGAAGGGAGTGGTATGATACCGTCAAAGTGCTGAAAGAACAAAAAAGGAATCTGCAGCCAAGAGTACTCTGTCCAGAAAGGCTATCCCTCAGAATAGAAGGAGAGTTTCCCAAACAAAAGTTAAAGGAATTCATGATAACTAGCCCTACAAGAGATATTAAGGGGGACTCTTTGAGTGGAAAGGAAAATCCATAAGTAAGAGTAGGAAAAGTAGGAAGCAGTAAAAATAAGTATATCTGTAAAAATCACTCAAGAGACTCACAAAATAAAAAAAGATTTAAAGTATGACACCATATACCTAAAATGTAGGGGGAGAAGAGTAAAGAATGAAATTAAAGTAGGTGACCATCAAGTATAGACTCTCCAGTATATGCAGAAGTTATTTACAAATAAAATGATAATAATAATGGGGCGCCTGGGTGGCGCAGTCGGTTAAGCGTCCGACTTCAGCCAGGTCACGATCTCGCGGTCCGTGAGTTCGAGCCCCGCATCGGGCTCTGGGCTGATGGCTCAGAGCCTGGAGCCTGTTTCCGATTCTGTGTCTCCCTCTCTCTCTGCCCCTCCCCCGTTCATGCTCTGTCTCTCTCTGTCCCAAAAATAAATAAAAAAACGTTGAAAAAAAAATTTAAAAAAATAAAAAATAAAAAATAAAATGATAATCAAAAACAGTAATAGATATGAAAAAAATAAAGAGTAATAAGTATCTTACTCAAGAAAGCCAATTAATCATGTGAGAAGAGAGCAAGGGAAGAAAGGAACAGAGAAGAACTACAAAGACAGCTATAAAACAAATAACAAAATGGCAATAAATACATAGGTATCAATAATTACTTTGAATGTGAATAAACTAACACTAAAATCAAAAGGGGGGACAGAATGCATAAAAAAAAGAACCATCTGAATGCTGCCTGCTAGAGACTCACTTTGGACCTAAAGACACATGCAGGTGAAAGTGAAGGGATGGAAAAGCATTTACCATGCAAAATGGAAGTGAAAGAAAGCTAGGGTAGCAATACTTACATTGGACAAAATAGACTTTAAAACGAAGACTGTAACAAAGGACACCATATAATCTTAATGGGAACAATCCAAGAAAAAGATATAACAATCACAAATATTTATGCACACAACATGAAAGCACCCAAATATATAAATCAGTTAATAAACATAAAGGAGGTAATCTATAGTGATACAATAATAGTAAGCGTCTTTAATACCTACTTACATCAATGGACAGATCATTGAAACAGAAAACAGGAAACAGTGGCTTTGAATGACACATTGCATCTAACAGATATATTCAGAACATTTAATCTAAAAACAGCAAAATACACATTCTTTTCAAGTGCACATGGGACATTTTCCAGAATAAATCACATATTAGACCACAAAAGAAGTCTTAAAAATTAAAAAAGATTGAAGTTATACCATGTATCTTTTTTGACCAAAATGCTGTGAAACTGTAATAAGCAGAAGGCAAAAACCTGGAAAGAACACAAATACATGGAGGTTAAATAACATGCTATTAAACAATGAATGGGTCAGTCAAAAAAAATCAAAAAATACATGGAGAAAAATGAAAATGAAAACAACAGTCCACAATTTTTTTTTAATTTTTTAATGTTTGTTCATTTTTGACAGAGAGTGAGACAGAGCATGAGTGGGGGAGGGGAAGAGAGAGAGAGGGAAACACAGAATCTGAAGCAGGCTCCAGGCTCTGAGCTGTCAGCACAGAGCCTCATGTGGGGCTTTGAACTCACAGACCATGAAATCATGACCTGAGCCAAAGTCAGATGCTCAACCGACTGACTCCACCGACTGAGCCACCCAGGTGCCCCACAACAGTCCACAGTTTGGAGGATGCAGTGAAAACTGTTTTTGCAGTGAAGCTTATTGCAATACAGGCTTACATCAAGAAGCAAGAAAAATATCAAACAACCTAACTTTACACCTAATGAGTTAGAAAAAGAAGAGCATACAAAACCCCAAACTAGTAGAAGGAAGGAAATAATAAAATTAGAGCAGAAATTAATGATATAGAAACTTAAAATGCAATAAAACAGGAGTACGTGGGTGACTCAGTCTGTTGAGCATCTGACTTTGGCTCAGGTCACGATCTCCAGTTCATGGGTTTGAGCCCTGCGTCGGGCTTTGTGCTGACAGCTTGGAGCCTGGAGTCTGCTTCAGGTTCTGTGTCTTCCTCTCTCTCTGCCCCTCCCCTGATGGTGCTCTCTTTTTCTCTCTCTCAAAAATAAACATTTAAAAACAACAACAACAATAAAACAGATCAATGAAGCAGGGAGCTGATTCCTTAAAAAGATCAACAAGATTGATAAACCTTTAGCCAGCTCATCAAAAAAATAAGAGAGAGAAGACAAACCAATTCAGAAATGAAAGAGGAGAAATAACAACCTACACCACAGAAATATAAAGGATTGTAAGAGAATATTATGAATATTGTATGCCAATAACTTAGACAATTTATAAGAAATGGATAAATTCCTAGAAATATATAACCTAACAAAACTGAAACAGGAAGAAATAAGTAATTTGAACATACCAGCAATGAAATTGAATCAGTAATCAAAAACTCCCAATAATAACAAAACAAAACAAAACATCTCCCAACAAACAAAAGTCCAGGATTAGAAGTCTTCACAGGTAAGCTCGACCAAACCAAAGAAAAGTTAATACTTATTCTTCTCAAACTATTCCTAGAAGAAGAGGAACACTTTCAAATTCATTCTATGATGTTAGCATTATCATGATACCAAAACCAGATAAAGAAACCCCAGAAAGGAGAGAACTACAGGCCAATATCTCTGGTGAACACAGATGTAAAAATCCTCAACGAAATATTAGCAGACCAAATCCAACAATACGTTAAAATAATTTACTAGGATCAAATGGGATTTATTCATAGGATGCAAGGGTGATTCAATATTTGTAAACCAATCAATGTGATACATAACATCAAAAAGAGAAAGGTTAAAAACTACATAATCATTTCAATAGATGCAGGATAGCATTTGACAAAGTACAACATCCATTCACGATAAAAACCCTCAACAAAGTAGGTTTAGATGGAGCATATCTCAACATAATAAAGGCTATATATGAAAAATCTACAGCTAACATCATACTCAGTGGTGAAAAACTGAGAGCTTTTCCCCTAAGGTCAGGAACCAGACAAGGATTTCTACTCTCACCACTTTTATTGAACATAGTATTGGAAGTCCTAACCAGCAAAATAAATAAAAGGCATCCAAATTGGTAAGGAAGAAGTAAAACTTCCACTCTTTGCAGATGATGTTATACTCTATCTAGAAAACCTGAAAGAGTCCACCAAAAAGAGCTACTAGAATTGATAAATGAATTTAGTAAGCTCATGGTATACAAAATCAATATATAGAAATCAATTGCATTTCTATACACTTATAATGAAGCATCAGAAGGAGAAATTAAGAAAAAAAATATACAATTGCCCCCAGAATAATAAAATACCTAGAAATAAACTTAATCAAGGAGATGAAAGACCTGTACTTTGAAAAGTATAAAGCACTGATGAAACAAACTGAAGATGACACAAAGTAATGGAAAGATATTCCATGCTTATTGATTGGAAGAACAAATATTGGGGTGCCTGGGTGGTTCAGTTGGTTGAGCAACTGACTCTTGATTTCAGCTCAGGTCATAATCTCACAGTGGTGAGATTGAGCCCTGTGTGAGGCTAGGTGCTGAGCATGAAGTCTGCTTAAGATTCTCTCTCTCTCTCTCTCTCTCTCTCTCTCTCTCTCTCCCTCTCCCTCTCCCTCACCCTCACCCTCACCCTCTGCCCCTTTGCCCCATTCACACTCTCTCTAAAGTAAAAAAAAAAGAAAAAGTAAGAACAAATATTGTTAAAATGTCTATACTATCCAAAGAAATCTACAGATTTAATGAAATGCCTATCAAAATGCCAACAGAATTTTTCACAGTACTAGAACAAAACACCCTAACACTGTATGCAACCACAAAAGACCCCAAGTAACCAAAGTAATCTTTAAAAAAAACAAACCTGGATATATGACAATTTTAGATTTCAAGCTATGCTACAAAGCTGTTTTAATCAAAACAGTATGGTACACACACACACACACACACACACACACACACACACACACACATCTATGGAAGAGAATAGAAAGCCTAGAAATACACCCATGATTATATGGTCAATTAATCTTCAACAAAGAAGACAAGAATATGCAATGGGAAAAAGTCTCTTCAAGAAGTAGTTTTGAGAAAGCTAGATAGCTACACACAAAAGAATAAAACTGGACCACTTTCTTACAAAAGTACTTACAAAAGTATTTTTTATACAAAAAATGAATTCAATTCATGAAAGACCTAAATGTGAGATCTGAAACCATACAAATTCTAGAAGAGAGCCCAGGCAGCATTTTCTCTGATATTAGTCCTAACAACATTTTTCTAGATATTTCCTGAGGCAAGGGAAATAAAAGCACATATAAACTATCAGGACTACATCAAAATAAAAAGCTTGTTTTTTTAATTATTATTATTTTTTTTTTATTTTAGAGAGAGAAGGAGTGCAAACTGGGGAAAGGGACAGAGCAGGAGAGAGAATCCTAAGCAGGTTCCAGGCTCAGTGCAGAACCTGAGGCAGGGCTTGATTCCAGAACCCTGGGATTATGACGTGAGCCAAAATCAAGAATCAGACACTCAACTGACCGAGACACTAAGGCACCCCAAAATAAAAAAGCATCTTTACCTCAAAGGAAGCAGTAAATAAAACTAAAAGATAACCTACTGAATGGGAGAATATATTTGAAAATGCATATAAGATAAAAGGTTAGTATCCAAAATGTATAAAGAATGTATGCAACTCAACACCTAAGAAACAAATAATCTAATTAAAAAATAGGCAGAAGATAAGAACAGACATTTCTCCCAGGAAGACATACATGTGACCAACAAACATGAAAAAATACTCAACATAACTCATAACCAGGCAAATACAAAGCAAAACCACAATGAGATATCACCTCACACCTGCAAGAATGGCTAAAATCAAAAACACCAGAAACGACAATGTTGGTGACAATGTGGAGAAAAAGGAACTTTGTTGCACTGCTGGTGGAAATGCAAACTGGTACAGCCATTCTGGAAAACAATAAATTGTTTTCCTCAAAAAATTAGAAATAGAACTACCCTATGATCCAGTAACACACTATGGGTATTTACCCAAGGAATATGAAAACACTAAATTAAAATGATATATACCCTCCCTACATTTATTGCAGTATTATTTCCAATTGCGAAATTATTGAAGTAGCTCAAGTGTCCATGGATAGAAGAATGGATAAAGAAGTGGTATGTATATACACAATGGAATATTGTCAACCATTTAAAACTTGCCATTTGCAACAACATGGATGGATCTAGAGAATGCAATACTAGGCAAAATAAGAAAAAGACAAATACCTTATCATGATTTCACTTATATGTGGACATTAAGAAACAACAACCAAAAAGAAACAAAACCAAACTACAAATGGAAGAGGGTGAAAAAAAGACAAATCAGAAAACAGTCTCTTAACTATAGAGAACAAGCAGATGGTTGACAAAAAGGAGTTAAGGCAGGGGCAAGGTTAGAGAGGGAGAGTGAAATAGGTGAAGGGGATTAAGAGTACTCTTATGGTGAGTACCAAGTAATGTATTGAATTGCTGAATCACTTCATTGTACACTGTAGGTTAACTATACTGGAATTAAAATTAAAAATACAATGGTTTAAAATATATAGCTTATTTAACTTGAGCATCACACATCAACTGTTCTGGTTTAAGATGGGGGCTGTGAGTATTTCTTGGCCTGCCTTTTTGAGTGTGTAAATGTAGTAGACGAGTACTAAAGTTTGGAGAAAACCCTCAAGCAGACAAAGAAGTTCCTGGCAGTTTGAATTCTCTTGGAAGCACTGATTTATAAGGCTGGAAATCTATAGGTGGAGAATCTGTATTCTCTTCTACATATAGGGTACTTGCAAAATTATTCTGCAACATGCAAAGAAGACAATATCCATAGGAAAAAGAAAACAATACATTTGGAACATTAGTTAAAGCGTAATCTGGAGATAAAGTTTTTTTTTTTTAATACATTGCAAACAACAGCAACAATGAAAAGGG
This sequence comes from Herpailurus yagouaroundi, assembly GCF_014898765.1. Classification (NCBI taxonomy): domain Eukaryota; kingdom Metazoa; phylum Chordata; class Mammalia; order Carnivora; family Felidae; genus Herpailurus; species Herpailurus yagouaroundi. The sequence goes on from NW_024412405.1 coordinate 28,454,700, forward strand.
AATTTCTATCAAACAAAATAAAGAAGTATGCTGAAACGCTGTGAAAAATATAAAGGAAATTTGACTAAGTGAAAGTATATTAATAAAACCCCCCAAATTTGAATATCAAACTACTTAAAGCTTCGCAGTCTGCCAACCTACAATATATCTTTTTTTACTTCTCTTACTGTGAGTTCTTAGATTTCCACTTCCTCCACTCTGCTGAATCCCTTGCTATTCATTAATCTAATTTCTAGCTTCCAGTTGATGATTTTTCCCTCTGATTCTTATTGCATATTTGGATGTAGACCTTTACTTTTATTCTTTTACTGTCATTTTTATATCAGGAATATGTAGTAGTTTGTCAGCAAACAACCACACAATGGCAACTGCATACTTAATAAAAACACATTTCTTAAGCACACATCTGTAGGTCAGGTGGGATCTCATTTTCAGGCTGAGGGTGGCTAACTCTGCTCTTCAAAACTCATAGTGTCTCTTATACTTGATAAAGGCACTGTGTATTAAAGCAAGTCATGCCAGGTGTATTAACATTCCATTGGCAAAGCATATTGTGTGGCTATAAGGCCATACATAATGGGGCTGGGCACCAGTACAGGGGAATGAAAATCTGGAATAAGTAACTGTAGCCACTATAAGAATTAAATACTTGTGTTTACTATGTCATATGTAATTAAATATCCCGAAGGGATATGTACACATGTATTTGTTTTGTTTTGTTTTTTGTTTTTAGCACTAACTGAATCATTTTAATGCTCCATTTTAAACATTTTAAAGGCTTTGCATTGTCTTAAGGATAAGGCCTGCTCCTTGATAACCCATACAAGGCCCTTCATTTGTAGCCCTTGCTTACTTTTCCAGTTCACTCTCTTTCTCTCTATTCTCCCCAACACATATACCATACACTAAGCATTCTATTATTATTTTATGTTATTTTATGTTATTTTATTTTATTTATTTTTTTAATTTACATCCAAGTTAGTTAGCATATAGTGCAACAATGATTTCAGGAATAGATTCCTTAATGCCCCTTACCCATTCAGCCCATCCCCCCCCACAACCCCTCCAGTAACCTTCTTTTTGTTCTCCATATTTAAGAGTCTCTTATGTTTTGTCCTCCTCCCTGTTTTTATATTATTTTTGCTTCCTTTCCCTTATGTTCATCTGTTTTGTATCTTAAACTTCACTTATGAGTGAAGTCATATGATATTTGTCTTTCTCTAATTTTGCTTAGCATCATATTCTCTAGTTCCATCCACATAGTTGCAAATGGCAAGATTTCATTCTTTTTGATTGCCGAATAATACTCCATTGTGTGTGTGTGTGTGTGTGTGTGTGTGTGTGTGTGTGTGTGTATCACATCTTCTTTATCCATTCAACCATCAATGGATCTATTATTCTTTACTATCAGAATCCCCAGGATATGGTTTGATTTATATCAATTTGTGGAATTTGAAGCAAATTCCCCTTTTCAGGTTCTGAGAAGTATTTTTAAGTCTGTTTTTCTCAATCAGCCAACAAATAGCAAAGAACACTTAAAGCTTCCCTGGCTCAGTAGGATTTCCAACAAGCAATATTATTAGTGAGTCTTTCAAAGCTTCTGAACCAAGTAATATCTTTCTTTCTTGTTGACGTGTGTTCATCTGAGCATCTTTTATTTATTTTTTTCAAAAACAGACTAGGGTTAGCTTGTTGTTCTTTATCAAAATAAAACAAAACAAATTATTTTTGAATATATAATCCTATTTCTATAATTCAAGGGTTTCCTACAACATTGGCAATTTGTGTCAAGTGCTCATAGGCATGTCATTACTTTGTCCACACATATTAGGCCTTCTCCTGCCCTTGGGCTTTTTCTATTTTTTTTTTTTTCACTCTAATAATTTTAACTTTTTTATTTCCCTTTCTTAAACATCAACTTCAAATCCATTTTTATGCAGCCATCTCAGTATTAAAACCAGCCATGTCTCTTCCTTCTCCAAATTCTTTTTATATTGATTAAATGTAATAATAATTTGATACTTATCACATCCTTATTCTTATTTTTTCCTTTTATCATTTCCTTTATTATGTGCTATATTAAGGTTCTTCAGACAAACAAAACCAAAATTTATACACTACACACACACACGTACACACTTATATACATTTATATGTGTATGTATATATATATGTATACACATACATACACACATATATACACACACATATATACACACACATATATATACATATATATACACGTATATATACACACAATACACACACATACCAGTAAACCAATTCTTCATATTATATATCCCTGTATATTATTATTATATAGGTAGATAAGTCCCACAATTTGCCATCTGCAAACTGGAAATTCAGGAAGGTTGGCAGTACAGCGTAGTCTGAGTCTGAAGGCTTAACAACTAAGGGATCCAATGGTTTACTCCAAGTCCTAGGTCTGGAAGAGATGAGATGAGATGACTCAAGCAGGCAGGCAGGAAGTAAAAATGGGTAAATATCTCCTTCCTCTGTCTTGTCCTATTCAAGCCCTCCAGGGATTGGATGATGCTTACCCTCATTGAGGAAAATCTATTTTGTTGAATAAAGTAATTCAAAGGCTAATCTCATCCACAAACACACTTTCAGACACATCTATAAATAAAGGTTAATGTGGGCACCCTGTGACCAAACTGACACATAAAATCACAAGTCCACCATTTGTTGATTTGATACCTATATATATCTCCCTAAACTTATTTAATTTCCAAATAAAGACAATGACAGGGTCATCATTTGGCCTAACATGATACATTATCTGCCTAACATGATACAGCAATATAGGACACAACTATTCTGCCTAACATTATTCAAATTATCCTACATAAACCATAAATGTGCTAACACCTTCTCCAGAAGAGGGGGTAAAATTCTGAAGCCATGTTACCCTTCTCCTTGATACTCTATAATTTAAAAGCTATGGTGTAAAATGAACAATACTGAAATACTATGATATAAAATCCATAATCTTATGTTACATAATAAAGGAATAAGAGAGGAAATAAAACAAAGATATACACACACATCTTCATAGAAAGTAGGGGGAAATATGATAATTATGTCCTCATTTCTGTAACTGGTTATGTAGTCATAACTGGCATTTATAACTACCTTCTTTCACTACTTTTTCTGTACTCTCTTTGCCTTTAACCTGTACCTTAACTAGTTTTGCTTTTTTACCTGGTAGGGTGACCTAAACCTTCATTCTGAAAGGTGTGGGCCATTATTAGTCTTGTTTGGGTTGAACTGTTATAGTTTTCTATTGACCTCATTCATAGTACATGGCAATACTAAAAGACACCCTAAGGGGTGTTCTGTATTACTACAGACATACACCTCCTTACCTTCCTTGTGGAGTAGTAATCCAGTTTCCTCTTGATGTCAGAAATAATCATCCCAGCCATCTCCATAGCTTCCTTATTTCCAGTTGATTCAGAGGGATGAGGAATCCAAATTGGCTATGAGTCTGGTAGATTTACTCATGACTATCACTTGTTCATAGCACACTTGCTTACAATTTACTGACATTTGAAATGAGTTGTTATTAACAAGGGTTTTTACTTGGTGCTTGGAGATGTGCTTAAGTTTTAGAGATTTGCCCTAGTAGTGAAATTTATTATGCATATACACTTTTTCAAAACCACAGTTTAAATGAACAAACAAAAACACTGCATGTGCAAATTACAGTGTGAGCCGTTACAAGAGGCAGCATTAATTACTGTAAAAACAACCAAACCTACTCTGTCACATCAGAGTCCTTGGCTCTTGAATTCTTTTTAGTGAATTTGACCAAGCATGACTCATCAGGGTAGTATTTTAAATGAAGTTCATGCAATCAAGCCTCCGTTCTATTTATACTGTGATTTTAAAGAATAATATGCTAATAATGCTCATTTCAGTAGACATGATGAGCCAACTAAAAATACTAACCTCTGGCCCTTTTACCCTTTCCAATCATGCAGAGAGTATGTAGTTTAACTAAAGAAATTGGCACTGAAAACAAAGCAGTTGTACTGTATGTCTTTTATAGTCTCCTCAATTAGGTAAGATCTTATGAAAACAAAAAAAAAATCTTCAATTTGATACAGAGCTGCTGACTGCTAAGAAATGCTTAATGTATCAACGTCATAATCAGTTCTGGATCATTACCACTATCATAAAAAAGCTTCATACTCACCACATTGAAAGAGCAGTTCACTTGCTGTGATGTGCATCTGTATTTGTTTGACAAAAAAAGTACCCAAATACAGTGCATGCACAGCATTTACAGCACCAAGGAAAGCTAGTGAAATTCATATTCAAAACTACTATAGTTTACACGCATGCACAATGCATACTCCATTCACTACATAAAAATGATCCCCCACAAAATCTTCCTTTTTATTCATTTCCAGTGATATAGTCTAAAATTACTATTTCACCAAATATTTGTGTTTTGTTCTTTTATATTGAATAAACATGAAAAAAGAAAGATCCCGCCTGTTGTATTTAATTTCCATAGATGATCCATAGAAGTAGAATGTATAAATGTTTTATATGTTACATATCTTCATTTAAGTAATTCCTCTGTATAAGGCTACATTACTCCAAAATATACAGTAAATATTTTGTAAGTCAGCATTTCCCTGAAGAGACATGGATAAATAAATTTCTTAGTGGTGAAACGTTACTTATGGTCACCACCTTTTGCTATTGCTAGGCTAAAGTCTCTAACAACTCTGCCTTGGGTTAAGAATGTGGGTTTCACCACCAGTCATGATTAAGTTGGAATGCTAGTGTGTCACTGACCTTCCCCATGGCTTTGACAAGTCACTTCCCTGTAAGCACACTTCTTTACCTGTAAAGGAGGATGGAAACTAGGCAAAGTCATAGGTTATTCTGAGTATCGGTGGGGATAGTGTCTGTATTTAGCATAGACCAGAACCATATTAAGTGTACAAAAATGTGTGTTAATGTTGTAAGTTGTTTTATGAATTTTAGTTGCCTCTTGATGTTTTAAGATTTTCTGTGAAATAATCCCACCGTCAAAGGATGAACAACCTATGTGAACTCTGACCTCCATCTGAGAGCGCATTTGTTTTGTGAACTCCCAGGTGAACAGATCAGATCTCATTTGTGAAAATCATCTTATTGATTACCCCATTAATTTCTAACTCTTACCTATAGTAATGAGAGAAAAAAATTGGGAATACCACAGTAGGAAGACTATAATCCAAATGGTTTAATTTTGGCCCAAAATAAATATGTTGAAAGTAGTTTCATGTAGACACAGTGCCAGATGTCTGGCTACTGAACTGCTCTGGGGAGCTTTCCTTCATTATCTATTGAAAACTTCACTACCATCAAGTTTTTTTCAACAAAGTGGCATTCATTTTGAGAAAATTTCCTCCTTTACAAAAATTCCCTTGTACCTCCCTTTCTTATTACATAATATAATTTAATGTAATTATTGATACTTATTGCTATTCATTAATTGTTTTCTGGCTCTTTTTGTAGTTCTTCTCTTTTCTTTTGCATTATTCCTATATGATTTAATGACTTCCTTTAGTCTTATATTTAGATTCCTTTCTCATTATCTTTTGTGTATCAACTACAGGTTTTTGCTTTGTGGTTACCACGACATTCACATATAATAGTTGTGTGTGTATATGTATGTATATACATACATATACCCTACATACCTACATATACCATACATACATACACCCTACCCACACAAGAGTCCATTTTAAGTCGATATCAGCTTCATTTTGAACACATTCTAAAACTTCTACGTGTTTACATCTCAATATACTTTATGTTTTTGATGTCATATTTTAACATCTTTGTAAAAATTTTTTCCAATGTTTATTTACTTTTGAGAGAGAGAGAGAGACAGAGAGACAGAGAGACAGAGCACTAGCAGGGGAGGGACAGAGAGAGAGGGAGACACAGAATCCAAAGCAGGCTTCAGGTTCTGAGCTGTTAGCACAGAGCCCGACATGGAGCTCAAACCCATGAGCTGTGAGATCATAACCCAAGCCGAAGTTGGATCCTTAACTGACTGGGCCACCAGGTGCCCCTAACATCTTTTAACTTTGTGTATCTCTTACTAATTATTGTGGTTATAGTTAATTTTACTACTTTTCTGTTTTAACCTTAATGCTAGCTTTATAAATGGTTAATACCTTTACTAGATATTAACTTTAAAAACTATACTTTCAAGAATAATTTCTATAGTTTACTATATATTCAACTTTACCAATGGGATTTTTACTTTCATATATTTTCTTGTTATTGGTTAGTAACTTTTTTTCACCTTAAAGAAGTCCCTTTAACATTACTTGTAATGCTACTTTACTGGTGATGAACTTCTTTAGGTTTTTGGGGTTTTTTTTTCTTGTTTGGAAAACTCTTTATCTCTCCTTTAGTTCTATTTGATAGCTTTGCCAGGCAGAGTATTCTTGGATAAAAGGTTTTTGTTTTGTTTTGTTTTATTTTTTTCTTTTCTTTATTTTTATTTTCTTTTCAGCAGTTTGAATGCATATATCATGACACTCCATTTTGGCCTACTACAAAATTTTCTACAGAAAAATCAGTTGATGATGCTATCGGGATTCCCTTGTACATAACAAGTTAATTTTTTCTCACTGCTTTTAAGATTCTTTCCTTTCTCAAAAGTTTTTTTTTACACCATTTTGCTGTTATGAAAGACATACATTAGTACCTGTTTTCACTAACGGAAAGAAATCTGAAGAAGATTTTGCTTTAATTAAAAAGGACAAAAAGTGAAAATAGCAGCATTTATTTGCAACGAACCTTTATAGAAGCATCACTCACCCTTAGCAGGAGTGCCTCCTTCCCCAGGAACTACATTCAGAATCTCAATATCAGGCCATCATGGCTTTGAACTATGTCTGTGAGCATCTGTGCTTTATTCACCTTTATTTTGTGCATCCATTAACAAGACATGCCCTAAGATCTCAGAAAAGCCTAAGAGAGGCTATTTTTTGGGTCTGGGAATATCAAAACATTTTTGCAAACTAATGTAACTGCTTCTTTGCTTTACATCATCTCGGCTTTCAAAAGGTTTTGTAGGAACACTCTATTTTTGGATAATTGTGGAAACTTGTAGTCTAATTTCAACTATTTTTTAATGAAATTTATAGTATCTCACAGTATATTTCTTTCACAGCTTAAAAATATGAATCTCGGAGGAGTTTCTATAGCTACTCCAAAATTCAGTATTTCTAAGGTTATGTAGCCTAAGCATTATTTACCTTTCCTTTTCTGCACATACACTCGGGTATTTAGCAGGCATTGTACAGGGATACATTTAGGTAGTTCTATAGTAATGAGATAATGTGTGATACAGCTGAGGATTGCTTTTTAGTTTCCTTAGATAAATCACATTTCTGCCACCACATGTCATCTGGGCACTGTCTTGTCATTTTTTTACCCATATATTTTATTTCTGTTTGAGTTTATATTTATTTAAACATGGAACTCAGCACTTTCACTGGTTCAACAGGAAACCCATCATACTATGCATTTGGAATTATTCATGAACAACTGAAAGTCACAGGGAAATCCATAAAGGGTCATGCCATTTATTGCACACCCTCTGTCATCTTCCAAATCACTTTAAACCTCTACAAACTCCTTCCTGCATTCCCTTTTCCATCTGTCCTCTTCTCTATTTACAATTTATCTTCTCTCTATTGTGCAGGTATTTTCTTACTTCCTCTCAAGCTTTGATATTAGATAGTTCTTTGCTCTTGAGGTGAGAGCTTCCATAACACATTTGTTTGTTTTCCTATAAATCTTTATATCTCTTTAAAGTGAACTGTTTATCTGCACAGAGAATAAAATGTATTCTCATTAGAAATGATTATATGCATGGAAAATGAATAGCTTACATTTTTGTGTATGTATGCATCTTTGTGCATGCACATATGTGGGTGGGAGACAGAACAGCGTGATGTGTATACAGAGGATAGTGATATCACTTTAATAAAAAAAGATAGTGGGGACCAATTATTTAAATAAAGATAGATAACAGTGACCATATTCTCTGGAAAACATAGGCTGGGGCAAGGATTAAAAGTGTTTATGCTTTATGAAGGTGAAAAGTCAGAAAGGCAAAGGTGGGAAAATAAGAAAGTGAGGTGAGAAAAGATGTTAAGCAATGCCAAATAATGCAATGCTGTGCTGGACACTGCAGGTAATGACATACAAAGTGACATTCATGAAACTTCTTGGTCACAGTTGACACAGAAACTATCCCTTGGAGAAAAAAGGTGGGAAGACATTTTCACACTGCCACTTGGTTGATTGATTGACTGATTGATTATTAATTCCTCTTTAGTTTTGAGAGAGAGAGTGCAAGAGTGCACACGAGGAGGGGAGGGGGAGAGGGAGACATAGACCCTCAAGCAGGCTCCATACCTAGCATGGAGCCTGAAGCAAAGCTGGACATGGGGCTCAATCCCTCGAGTCTGGGATCATGACCTGAGCTGAAATAAAGAGTTGGATGCTTAACTGACTGAGCCATCCAGGTTCTCCTTCACACAGCTACTTCTTAAGTCTCAGTATAAACAGTTACCTCCTTTAGTTAGATAGGAAGGGAAGGGGAGGAACAATTCTTTGTCTTTCAGTAAGAATGGCTTCCGATAATAGTCTTCTGAAACACAGAACCAACAATTTGGGAGGACAGATTGTTCATTGTGTGGGGCTGTCCATTCCATTCCTGGCATCCTTGGGCTTGCTTACTGATACAGGCTGCACTCTCTGTTACTGTGACATCTGAAAATGCCTTCACATACTTCTTAAAGTGGGCTAAGTACCACCTTATTTGTGGTCCGTTGTTAATAATCCAAATCATATTTTATTCAGTGAACAGTTCAGATTGAATCTTGACATTACTTCTAATTTCACATCTAGTATTTGTTTGGTTACACACCCTTTTCTAAGCAGGGTATTGCAAATGTATCATATCCATCTGGTTAACTTGAGAACCAAAAGCTCTTGTCATCCTTTGTCTAGTCTCTAAAATGTTAATTTACCTCAGGATTCTATCTTTAGCTTTGGTCTTTTTCTGTCTACTGTATTAAAATGATGTAATTGACTGATTTTAACTTCCTGGTTTTAACTTTCATCCATATACTGAAGACTACTAGATATAAATTTCCAGCTGGGGATTCTCCACTGAGCTTAAGAAATGAATGTGTAATGTGCTCTGGACACCTGTACTTGGATGCATCAAAGACACCTGAAACTCATTATCTCTAAAGGTGAATTCATATTCCCTGCTCCCAAACTGGTTTATATTCCCATGCTCTCTGTCTCATTTGTTGGAAGATACATTTATCCCCTTACCCACATTAGAATGTGGAAAATTATCCTTGACATGTTTTTCTTCACCTCCCTTATCTAATCACTCACCAAAAGTCTTGGGAATCTTATTTTTGTACCGGAAAAGGCAAAGTCCACTCTATATTAGGTGTTAGTCACTACACAAAGGCTTAAGTACTATAAAATCAAGAACCGTTCATTTATAGCTGGTCATAAATGTAATATAAATTATATAAATAGTATCCTGTAACTGTTCTCTGATTTAATATTCTATCTGGGGAACTTCTTGCTTTTGGTAGGTTGGTTTTACTGGCCACTGGTGTTTCCCATTAAGGGAAACACTTTACAATTATAATCAGAAACACAACACAAAACAAACATGAGAAACATCGTTAGTTCCTTTGTTGTTCTAACATCTATATATGGATCTATGAGCCAGGTTTGAAATGGACAGCTTTAATTAACGTTAAGAATTTTTACTAGCTATGATTTACTTATGCTGATTTTGATGTACTTTCCTGAGCAATGAAGGTATAGATATTTTAATTTATAAAAACAGACTCTTTTCTTGAGCAGCTAACCTATAATCAAAGTTTATTTTATTTTATTTGGTTACTTAAGCCAGGCTTCCAATTTTACCTGAAAAGCCCTCATGCTGGTCACAATAAAAACTTAATTGTGAAGTAGACAAGAGGAATGGATATTTTTCTCCATATTTATATTCATATTCATATTCATATTCATATATTCATTCTGTTTGTATTCCTATATGTATATTCTCATGCTATTAGGAAAATGTAAGATTTTTTTTTGTTTTTAATACCTGGTATTCTCTTTCTTCAAGTGAATTTGTGAGCTTTATAGCATATAGGGTTAAATCAGGCAAAACTTTCAGTATTATGTTCTACAGCAATAGTGAATACTTACTTTTCAAATTTAGGAAAGGACATTATATGGCCATTTGTTACTAAGTCAGTGCAATTCTTGGGTAGAGCTGGGTGGGTAGTGACAGAGATTTTTATAGTTCCAGAGATTGAAGAACATTTAGACAGGACTAGTATTTCTGTGTTCCATTTTGCTGGCACTACTTATTATCAGGGTAACTCAGAAGGGACTATCATTGGGTAAAAGATGAATGTCCTCATTATTATTTTTTAAATGTCCTAATTAGTAACCTAATAAATCATAGGAGATAAAATTTAGAAGAGGTTTTTATTTTTGTTTCCCTATCAAAATTCTTTATTGGTACTGTAGTCAGAAAGCATCCAGTGATAGAGGGATTCATTATGGTATATGCAAGAGGCTTCCTCAATCCTAGAATTAACCAGTTACTTGTTAGTAGTCATTTCGAATACTTTTAGACAAGCAATAGCATTAAAAGCTATACAGACATTAGGTTATGATTGAGTTGCTTGGGACTTTATTTTTTTTAATATTTATTTGGCTCTAATTTCATTGTCTCTTAGTGTTGACATTGGTATCTAGGAAAATGTAACATCTGAAGATAATGAAATCATGAAAATAAAATAATTACTAGATCAATTTTATTAAAAGAAAATTCGAAGAGCAAATTTTTTAAATATTTATTTATTTGTTTTTAAGAGAGAGAGAGAGGGAGAGGGAGACAAGGAGATGGGAGAGGGAGACGGAGAATCCCAAGCAGGCCCCTCACATCAGCACAGAGCCGATGTGGCGATCCAACTTAGGAATAGTGAGATCATGACCTGAGCTGAAATCACGAGTTGAATGCTTAACTGGCTGAACCACCCAGGCTCCCTGGAAGAGTAAATCTTTAGGAGTCAAATTTTACTTGTACTTTAATATTTCATTTGCAGCTCTTCACTAATTTATAATTGTAGCTTATACCCCAAATTTGACTTACCTAGAATGAAAAGAAATGTATTCCCTTCCTCAGGTCTCACCTTGTCAAGAAAAGGTGAATGTGGATCTTGTCTCACTGGAGCCACCTCCAGTCTGCCAATCTGTCTCAGCAGGCAGCAACATTGTGCAGAAACATTTGACATTCTCGGGGAGGTTGAAAGCATTAGTATGCCCACTTGAGAAGTAGAAGAAATCTACTGGTCCATTTTGTGTAAGAATATTTCAATTCTAAGATATACAAATCTGGGACTTAATGGTTTGGCTGCTGTTGTGTAGATAGCCACATCTCCACATGGACCTGGTGGCATTTGTGCCTCATAATTTTGATAGAGGATAACGGAGAGTTCTGGGAGCAATTTAGACTTATACAGATTATAAATTTGTATGGCTCAAATAAAGATAGACTTTATAATTTCTTGAATATGGTTATTAACTCATAGCCTCATAGCCTTTATAGTTTTTATATATTATAAATGTTTATGATATTCTTGATTCTCAAACTGGAATAATGTAATTAGAAAAAATCTAGACACTTTATAAAGATGCAATTACTTTTTTTTTTTTAACACAAAATCATTTTAACACAGTAATGTTAAGTCTAACATCCAGTAAAGGATAAGATTATTTTTAAAAATGCATTTGGGGGGCACCTGGGTGGCGCAGTCGGTTAAGCGTCCGACTTTAGCCAGGTCACGATCTCGCGGTCCGTGAGTTTGAGCCCCGCGTCGGGCTCTGGGCTGATGGCTCAGAGCCTGGAGCCTGTTTCCGATTCTGTGTCTCCCTCTCTCTCTGCCCCTCCCCCGTTCATGCTCTGTCTCTCGCTGTCCCAAAAATAAATAAACGTTGAAAAAAAAATTAAAAAAAAAAATGCATTTGGAAATGCATTTTTCCTAAGTCAAAAGCAGATGGTATATTTAATATAAAGTTATTTCTAAAAATGTTTTGTCTTACATGTTTTAGCATATATTAAAATTAAATCATATTATCAATATCAACATTAATTTTGTGAGAAAATGAGACTTGTGATCACAGGTCATTCTTAAATATTTATATATTATGGTATCTTTACAGAAAACAGCATGGGGAATTCAGCACTCATTATAAACGTGGCTGAAAAGATCTTGAGATCAGTCAGATTAATATTAATTGTAGCAAAGGACTACCAAAGACTTTAACACTGTATATATGATGGTCAGTTCAGTTAAATAGAAGATTATATTATCACTTATTTTTTAAGTTAGTGACATATTTGTTTCTTAAATAGAATTTATTTTTTAAAAAATTGAAAGGACCTTTTTATGACAGGTATTTCTAAGAGAAATACAGTTCAAGACAAATTTTTTGTAGTTTGTCTTCTAGTCCATTTTATACATACTTGAAATAATTTCTTATTTGATGGGAGGTAGAGACAAATAATACAACTTTGATTTTTTATAAATAGTTTCATTCCAATATTGTTACATAGCCATATGTTACTGTAAACTATTGAAGTATTATAAAATTTTATGTGAAAATCATTGCTTTTCCTTTTAAGAGAGATAGGTCTGAGAAAAATTGTTTTTATGTGTGAGAGTATTATTACTAAAGATTTTTTAAAACTGAAATGAAATTAGTCTCTTTAATGTGAATATGCTTTATTAAAATAGAACATTAATGCATAAGTAAGTTGTATGTATTATTTATAATATGTAACATCATATTGGTATTAAGGGGTATGTATTGATCTTTCTGTCTGTCTACCAATCGATTCATGTATGAGTATGAGGCAATGATATCTTGAATTTAACTTTAGACTGTTAAATAAAATCAGACTCCCTAGAGTTAAAAACAATAGAAGATTTCCCACATCATTCACAATAAAAGTCAAATGTACCTCTCATGGTTTGTCTTTCTCCCATCAATCAGTCCTCATCTCCTTTTATTCCTACTAACATTAAGTGTTTCGGTTTTCTACACTAACCAGTTTACTGTCCCAGAATTCACCTGTTGCAGTCTTATCTATGGACTTTTGTACTTGTTAATTTTATCTGCAATGCTCTCCTCCAATGTATCTACAAGGCTTGCCTCCTTCATCCCCTTCAGGCTCAAAAAGTGCATTCTCACTGAAGCCTTTCCTCATAACCTTATTTCAAATTGCAACCCCCCCCCTTACATTCCTTATTCTCCTCTTCCTGCTTTACTTTTCTCTGAGCATTGATCACTAGCTTAGATGCTGTATTTTATTTCTGAATATTATGTAATGTTCATTTGCTGTCTGTCTCCTTCCCAGTGGAACATAGACTTTATAAAGGTCCCAATTTTGTCTTTTTTGTCACTACTGTGTCCCCTGACAAAAATTAGTTATTTAAGAATATTTTTTAAGTTGATGAATAAGTAAATGAAAATGCAAGGCTCAAGGAGAGGCATGATTTCATTGCTCATTGTTTTAGGTTTATCCACATAGCATGACTAAGAAGAACATGAGTCATGAGCTTTCTTTAAAATTATTTTTAATCATTTAGTCAATATGAATCATATGAAGTATGACTGGGATATATCCAATAGATTATAATGTTTTAGATAGTATACCAATTGACATGGAATTAAATGCTCATAAATTAATTTCAGATTTTATTGATCAGATTTCATTTTGTTCCTCTTATATTTCCATTTCATTTTTACGTGATACTAAAGAAGAAATATGGGATAGGGAGAGTCTGGCTTGTGAACAGCTAGATAGCTGTCCCCAGATGCCACAGGTAATTGAAGTACAATGAATATCTGGTATTTACCCTTTGGTTCAGTGTGTGTGTGTGTGTGTGTGTGTGTGTGTGTGTCCTTGAATATATGAGAAGGCTAAATCCTTTTGGGGAAAACAGCTGATCATTACAACCTAGAATAATTTAGTCATATCTGTTCCATCCTTTTTTGTAAAAATAATAAAAACACAAGGATTTACAAGGGAATTAATAAAAACAAGGTCTTTTGGATTCATGTTAATAAAAATAACATTAAAAACAGATATTTTAGGGGCGCCTGGGTGGCTCAGTCGGTTGAGCGTCCGACTTCGGCTCAGGTCATGATCTCACGGTCCGTGGGTTCGAGCCCCGCGTCGGGCTCTGTGCTGACAGCTCAGAGCCTGGAGCCTGTTTCAGATTCTGTGTCTCCCTCTTTCTCTGACCCTCCCCTGTTCATGCTCTCTCTCTGTCTCAAAAATAAATAAATGTTAAAAAAAATAAAAAAAAAACACATATTTTACAGTGGTGTTATGAAAATTTCTAGAAGTTTAATATTGAAAACATTTTTCTGGGTTTTAAAATTTTCCTCTAAGGTTTTCAAAGTATCAGTGTGAGAGGTGACCAGCTACTGTTACAGATTTTAGTTTAGTGGCTGATGAGGGTCTTCCAGAGTTTGTAAGTGTGTCTGAATGAAAGGAACCAGGCTGTAAGGTAGATTTTCCACGGCATAGAAATTTCATTTATAAGATTTCTAAAGATATTTTATCCTTTTAAAATTATTAATGGGTTCACCTGAATGTTGGCATTTTTAAAGGTAAAAAGGGATCTTTTTCTGGCTTCCTGGGTGGCTCCGTCTGTTAAGCATCTAACTCTTGATTTCTGCTCAGATTATGATCTCATAGTTTGCGAGTTCAAACTCCCAGTCGGTCTCTGCACTGTCAGCACAGAGGCTGCTTGGGATTCTCTCTCTCCCTCTCTGCCTCTCCCCCTCTCTTGCATTCTCTCTCTCTCTCTCTCTCTCTCTCTCTCTCTCTCTGTCTCTCTCTCTCTCTCTTTCTCTCTCAGAATAAACAAATAAACTTAAAAAAATCTCTTTGGGGTGCCTGGGCGGCTCAGTCAGTTAAGCATCTGACTCTTGATTTTGGCCCAGGTCATGTTCTCAAGGTTTGTGAGTTCAAGCACCACACTGTGCTCTGTGCTGACAGTGTGGAGCCTCCTTGGGATTCTCAATCTCTCTCTCTCTCTCTCTCTCTCTCTCTCTCTCTCTCCCTCTCCCTCTCCCTCTCCCTCTCCCTCTCCCTCTGCCCCATATCAGCTCACACTGTCTCTGTTTCTCTGCAAATAAATAAATAAACTTAAAAAAATTTTTAAATAACTCTTTTGGATCTAACATCCAAAATTTTGTATCCATTCTAGTCATCATGTGTGTTTACAGAATTATTTCCCAATGACCAAGGGATTTTCTTTGATAGGTCTTACAAAGGGCATCAGATACCACTAAATTACCTAATAGTGACTTGACCAGAACTTGGCTAATATCACTACTAGCATGCTGACACCCTGACCCTTGAGGTTACCTGGTATCTTTCTTGACAGTTGTGGCTCATTCTTGGTGTCACTCATGGGAAACCTGACAGATCATAGATCCATGACAGTGTTCCCATGAGTTCATCACCCGGCAGTTGTCTAACTGATATATCTGATCTCAAGCCCAAATTCCTTTCTGGCTCCTGGTTTGTTGACCTTATTCAATAATTTCCAAGACAACTGGTCATCAGCATCTACAACTCAAGCCCAACTCAATGTTAGCTTTGCTTGCCAAGTCTCTAACCTGAAAAACCAGAAAAGAAAACACAGAAAACCGGATGGATAACTGCCCAGCTATCTGTCGAATGATACTCTGGAATAAGGCCAGCATATGTCTGAGATCCCAAGTGGGGAATTTCTAAAATGCAGTCCTTTTTATTTCTGAGTGCTCACCAGTATCAGAGCAGACTTTGATCAGCGATCAGAATGTCTAACCTCTGGTGTATTTTTCATATTGTATTCCTTGTTGCATTTTTATGAAGCCTCTTTTATATATTCTTGACAATACATTAGTAATTTGGCTCCAGGATGAATTATTTTTTAAAGATGATGTCTGTACTGTAATCATCATCTTCTGGGCATCCTTGACTTTCTGATAAATACTTGCCACGAGTCATCTTTGTGATTCATTATCTAAGCAAATCTGGGTTTATTTGTATTACCTGAGATTTGTTACCTTTTTGAATCATAGCTGCACAAGGTGGCAAATGAATTATCTTTATAGAAATTACTGATCAACTCATACAGAGAGCCAGATTTGCAAATATTAATAGGTTACCACAAATCTTATTGCCCAAGCTACTTGTCAAATATTTGATTTAGTGTGACTCACTGATTGAAATCATTCATCAGAATTGATTATAAATATTATAAGAGAATAATTATAAACTGATCCTTGAAAATTTGGTGTTTTAAAATGATTAAATTTTTTGAAGGTCTATATGAACATTTGAATTTAATTCAGAGAACTTTTGAGTTACACAAGCAAGTACATCAAGACAATTGAATGAATGAAAAGTAATGTTCACAAGGGAAGATATATATCCCATAAGGTGTCAATAATACATCTTAAGTGTAGCATTTTCATATATTTTAATGTAAATATGGTATATAAATTGTTTATGTTATAACTGTTGTTGCAGAAAATATGAAGGAATACAAATGCTAATAAATAATGGGATCAGGTTAGGTTTTAATAGTCTCCACACATTAGGAATGCAATCAGGAATGAAACACTCAATTTTACATTAATAAGTTCAGAAAGAATTTTTATCTCATATGTATTTCTTCCCTTTAGATTTTACTATCTATTCAGAAGGATGAATCCCTAGATTATTTTACTTCACACTTGATATATACTTAATGAATAATAAAGCATTTGCTTTCATTTAAAACTCTGACTGATTGATTTAATGATTAAGAAATTGCAGGAATATTTTGCTATTATATTTCATGTGTCCGTACTATGTTAATTGAGGAAGTGGTCACTTTCTAAAACTGTAATTATTCTCTCCGTAAGAACCAAATCCTGGCCTATGATGAAATGTTTTGACTAGTAGTTAACTAGGAAGTGATGCAGGTAGCACATCTTTGTGTGCCATTACATGAAATCAGATATACCATGTTTAATAAAGCAATCACTGATGGCCAAATTAATTATGAAAATACCCAACTTTGCATTTGATCTTTCAGAAAGAATCATCATTTTAGTTGTCTACATTTAAAAAAAACCTTTAGAAGCGCCTGGGTGGCTTGGTCGGTTAGGCGCCCAACTTCGGCTCAGGTCATGATCTCTCGGTCCGTGAGTTCGAGCCCCGTGTCGGGCTCTGTGCTGACCGCTCAGAGCCTGCAGCCTGTTTCAGATTCTGTGTCTCCCTCTCTCTCTGCCCCTCCCCTGTTCATGCTCTGTCTCTCTCTGTCTCAAAAATAAATAAACGTTAAAAAAAATAAAATAAAATAAATTAAAAAAAAACCTTTATAAAAGCTTTAAGTAAGTCCAGACATTTCTTCTTAGAACTAAATATCTAAATGTTGCATTTGTTTTCAGAAAAGGGAAAACATTTATCCATTTTACAAAAAAATTAGAAAAATAATTTTATTTTTAGGAAACTCTACCTAAGGGAGCTTTTTTTTTTTTTCAATTGGCAGAATGATATACAGTCACATTAGTTATGAAAAACTTCTGTTCTGAAATAAGTAAATTAAATAGAAAAGAGCTATGACTTATACCCACTCTGATTTAGAATTCTCATGGTCCCCATGAAGCAGACTGAGCGATCCATAATTGCATCTTAAATTAGACCTTTGAAGTGATTAACCTCGCTAGCCTGCTTGTTTCATGCATATATTATTTTTATGTTATCAAAACAGTCTTTTCTTTTGGGAAATGTTAAAGACCTGTTGTTATTTTTCTGTATTATAGAAGTACTTAAAAATAATTTGTTAGTGTACTTAGAAAAGAGCTAATAGAAATGTTCTTCAAGTTTGATCCAAACAAGCACAGCTCACTAGAGAAGCAGATGCTTTACCAGCAGGGGTAGAGAACCTGTAGTTTCAATCTAAAGGATTGTAATGGGGTACATTTACTGAATGCATCATCTTTGATCCTCTAATGAAAAAAGAAACTGTGAGAATTAAAAGGTCCAAGAATAAGGGTGGAATTGTGAATTTAATTACTTCTCATGTTTACATCTAAAGAGCTATGAAAAGCATAACTTAGAAATTAACTTTTACTCTAGAACACCTTTGCTTCTTGGAAAAAAAATGATGAAATTTTAAATGCTAAGTGTCAGGCTTTGAAATAAGAGTAAACTATCGGGGTGCCCGGGTAGCTCAGTTGTTTAAGCATCCCACTCTCGACTTCAGCTCAAGTCAGGATATCACTGTTTGTATTTTCGAGCCCCACATTGAGCTATGTGCTGACATTGTGGAGTTTGCTTGGTATTCTCTCTCTCTCCCTCTCTCTACCCCTCCTGTGCTCTCTCTCCGTCTCTCTCTCTCAAAATAAGTAAGCTTAAAAAAAAGAGAGTAAATTATAAAGGGATGAGAAGATAGCGATTCGCTGCATTATAATAATCATAAAAAACAGGATTTTTCTTTAAGAAAATGATACTAAATTTTGTAATGTTTGTGTTTTTATGAAAATTCTTTCTTAGTCTCACCATATTAAGTAGCTCCCTCATAGATGAAAAATGAAGGCAGTGTTGATATTGATGGGGGGAATCTTTGCTCTACTACCCTCTCTCCAGCATCCAAATAGCTCTGTTTTATTTACAATTCTGTACATGTGTTGTCATGTATGTTATCACAAATACCAAGTATAAATTGAGTGAGAGCAAAAAGAACTAACGTAGTGGTTGAAATTGCTTGTTTATGAAAATAAATACTTGAACTAAGTGCACATTCATTTATTTAAGAGTGAACCTAACAGAGGAAAAAAAAAAAAAAGGCAAAACCAGTGGCACTTATAGGGGTAAAAGGTAAAAAAACAAACAAACAAACAAACAAAAACAGGAGCAGCCAAACATGATGTATCAGATAAGTTGCTTACGTTGGGTATCCCATCTAAATAATTTCTTTGTTTTCGTAATATTGCATGCCAAGGAGGCAGGGAATCAAGAACTGTATTCATTGTCATCCCTCTTCCAGTCATATCTATAATATCCTATCTGTGAGGAGGGGCTATTTTTCAAAAATCACTGTAAATCAGAAAGTCACTACTTTTGTCTTCATTATATATACATGCGTGATGTTAAAATATATGAATGTGCATCCACTCTACCTACAAATAATTAACAGTTTTTAGAATATTTAAAATCATGAGTATTTATTTAAAATAGATTTTTTAATTACAGTTTTATTTTTATTTACTTTTGAGAAAGATACAAAGAGCTGGCAAGGGAGGGTCAGAGAGAAGAGGAGACAGAATCCCAAGCAGTCTCCACACTGTCAGCACAGAGCCCGATGCAGGGCTTGAACTCACAAACCATGAGATCATGACCTGATCCAAAATCAAGATTCTGACGTTTAACCAAGTGAGCCACCCAGGTGTTCCTTAAATAGATATTTTATAGAAGCCCTAGTAAAATATATAAAATACGCAATAAATATTTATAACAAAACCAAAATTATTAGTATGTCCACTAAATATATAGTGTCTTTAGTATATAAACTAAGAGAAAATACATAAGAAAAGACTAATGTTCTTAATTATTATCAGACACTTTGGAATGAATCTCTTAATGCTAAAAATTTTAATGCTAATATAGGTTAAAGCTAAATACTATGAAAAAGGATAATATATATGTGTGTGTGTATATAAATATGTACACACACATATATATGTGGAGTGGATTTCCCCCTTTTAAGAAAAATAAATACATTTTAAGTAATACTTTTTAAATAAATATCAGAATTTTGAAAAATTACAGCTACCCAACATTCAACATACATGCTAGGATATAAATGTGGTGCAAATATATTGAAATTTATAATGAGCATTTCTCAAATTATAAATGTTAAAATGCATATTTAAAAATATCCTTCTAGGGGCACCTGGGTGGCTCAGTCAGTTAAGCATCTGACTTCAGCTCAGGTCATGATCTTGCACTTCGTGGGTTTGAGCTCTGTGTAGCCTCTGTGCTGACAGCTCAGAGCCTGGAGCCGTCTGTGTCTCCCTCTCTCTCTGTCCTTCTTCCACTTGTGCTGTCTCTCTCTCTGTCTCTCAAAAATAAATAAACATTAAAAAATTTTTAAAAATAAAAATATTTTTCCAAAATAAATAACTTATTTAAACTCATTATTGTTGTAACACAGTTCTGATGAAACATTCTCTTAAGTTCATTTCATATTAATATCTCAGATGTACAAATTTAATTAACATTCATAACACTTGTAAGAAAAAATTTAAAAAAGTATTCTTCAACATGCAGTTCATGAAATACATTTTAAAACCTACTCATTATACGTTTACATATTTAACCAATCAAAACAAAATAAAAAGACTAATGGAACAAAAGTGAGATGTGAAACACTTTAAAAAATGAATTTTGGACTGAAGTGATTTTCAGGCATATCTGGGCTTTTCATGTGTTAGAGTAGCAGGAAAGGTACTGGGGACAGGGAAATCAATAAATTAATGGAGAAGAGAGTTCAACATGAAAAAAATGCAGAGTTAAAATAAGTACTAATGAAAGTTTCATCTCTTCTATCACAACACATGAATCTACAAAACTGGCTGTAGAGCTGACCCCCAGCAAGGAAAGGGGGCAGAGTTTTCCTGTTTGACCCTCAAGGGCAATAACTGACTGAGAAAATCATTGATGGAGCAAACTGTATTCATTGTTAACAAGATAAATGATGATGTTAACTGAGACGAGTACACGCGCACGCAAACACACACACACACACACACACACACACACACACACACATAATTGGATGTATACTGATGAGTATTTTTCAAGGTTTTAAAGTTTTATG
The DNA here is from genome assembly GCF_014898765.1 of Herpailurus yagouaroundi. NCBI lineage: Eukaryota > Metazoa > Chordata > Mammalia > Carnivora > Felidae > Herpailurus > Herpailurus yagouaroundi. Next base: position 28,475,744 of record NW_024412405.1, read on the forward strand.
TTTTATAACCTCTATGCATTTTATCTTATGATTCCTTATGATTCCTTCGCATAGGAAAAGAGGCCCCTTCTGTGAATTACAAAAGCACCCAATGTTTTGTTTGTGTAATGACACGTATTACTGTGTGATCTTTTCCATAAGACTTAAATATATAAATTAACGGTATTCATAATCCCCGACTGAGCACCTTCATAGTTACAGAAAGTGAAAAGAAGTCATAAGCGATAGGATGTTTAGTTTTCATCTTTGCAGTTAGTACATAGTGGTATGTTCTATCACAATCAATGAATTCAGTCAGTAATTCTCACATTTCTTATAGTTACCACTGTGTTACATTAGTTGATGTTTAAAAAAATTATTGCTTTAGCAACAGAAAGTGTAGCTCAGCATACTTTTTGATGAGTACTTATTATCACAAATGCATTTTTTTATTTATATGTGAAATTTATTGCCAAATTGGTTTCCACACAACACCCAGTGCTCATCCCAAAAGGTGCCCTCCTCAATACCCATCACCCACCCTCTCCTCCCTCCCACCCCCCATCAACCCTTAGTTTGTTCTCAGTTCTCAACAGTCTCTTATGCTTTGGCTCTCTCCCACTCTAACCTCTTTTTTTTTTTTTTCCTTCCCCTCCCCCATGGGTTCCTGTTAACTTTCTCGGGATCCACATAAGAGTGAAACCATATGGTATCTGTCTTTCTCTGTATGGCTTATTTCACTTAGCATCACACTCTCCAGTTCCATCCACGTTGCTACAAAAGGCCATATTTCATTTTTTCTCATTGCCACGTAGTATTCCATAGTGTATATAAACCACAATTTCTTTATCCATTCATCAGTTGATGGACATTTAGGCTCTTTCCATAATTTGGCTATTGTTGAGAGTGCTGCTATGAACATTGGGGTACAAGTGCCCCTATGCATCAGTACTCCTGTGTCCCTTGGATAAATTCCTAGCAGTGCTATTGCTGGGTCATAGGGTAGGTCTATTTTTAATTTTCTGAGGAACCTCCACACTGCTTTCCAGAGCGGCTGCACCAATTTGCATTCCCACCAACAGTGCAAGAGGGTTCCCGTTTCTCCACATCCTCTCCAGCATCTATAGTCTCCTGATGTGCTCATTTTGGCCACTCTGACTGGCGTGAGGTGATACCTGAGTGTGGTTTTGATTTGTATTTCCCTGATAAGGAGCGACGCTGAACATCTTTTCATGTGCCTGTTGGCCATCCAGATGTCTTCTTTAGAGAAGTGTCTATTCATGTTTTCTGCCCATTTCTTCACTGGGTTATTTGCTTTTCGGGTGTGGAGTTTGGTGAGCTCTTTATACTAGCCCTTTGTCCGCTATGTCATTTGCAAATATCTTTTCCCATTCCGTTGGTTGCCTTTTCGTTTTGTTGGTTGTTTCCTTTGCTGTGCAGAAGCTTTTGATCTTCATAAGGTCCCAGTAATTCACTTTTGCTTTTAATTCCCTTGCCTTTGGGGATGTGTCGAGTAAGAGATTGCTACGGCTGAGGTCAGAGAGGTCTTTTCCTGCTTTCTCCTCTAAGGTTTTGATGGTTTCCTGTCTCACATTCAGGTCCTGTATCCATTTTGAGTTTACTTTTGTGAATGGTGTGAGAAAGTCGTCTAGTTTCAACCTTCTGCATGTTGCTGTCCAGTTCTCCCAGCACCATTTGTTAAAGAGACTGTCTTTTTTCCATTGGATGTTCTTTCCTGCTTTGTCAAAGATGAGTTGGCCATACGTTTGTGGGTCTAGTTCTGGGGTTTCTATTCTATTCCATTGGTCTATGTGTCTGTTTTTGTGCCAATACCATGCTGTCTTGATGATGACAGCTTTGTAGTAGAGGCTAAAGTCTGGGATTGTGATGCCTCCTGCTTTGGTCTTCTTCTTCAAAATTACTTTGGCTATATGGGGCCTTTTGTGGTTCCATATGAATTTTAGGATTGCTTGTTCTAGTTTCGAGAAGAATGCTGGTGCCATTTTGATTGGGATTGCATTGAATGTGTAGATAGCTTTGGGTAGTATTGACATTTTGATAATATTTATTCTTCCAATCCATGAGCAGGGAATGTCTTTCCATTTCTTTAAATCTTCTTCAATTGCCTTCATAAGCTTTCTATAGTTTTTAGCATACAGATCCTTTACATCTTTGGTTAGATTTATTCCTAGGTATTTTATGCTTCTTGGTGCAATTGTGAATGGGATCCGTTTCTTTATTTGTCTTTGGTTGCTTCATTGTTAGTGTATAAGAATGCAACTGATTTCTGTACATTGATTTTGTATCCTGCAACTTTGCTGAATTCATGTATCAGTTCTAGCAGACTTTTGGTGGAGTCTATCGGATTTTCCATGTATAATATCATGTCATCTGCACAAAGCGAAAGCTTGACTTCATCTTTGCCAATTTGGATGCCTTTGATTTCCTTTTGTTGTCTGATTGCTGATGCTAGAACTTCCAGCACTATGTTAAACAACAGCGGTGAGAGCGGGCATCCCTGTCGTGTTCCTGATCTCAGGGAAAAAGCTCTCAGTTTTTCCCCGTTGAGGATGATGTTAGCTGTGGGCTTTTCATAAATGGCTTTTATGATCTTTAAGTATGTTCCTTCTATCCCGACTTTCTCAAGGGTTTTTATTAAGAAAGGGTGCTGGATTTTGTCAAAGGCCTTTTCTGCATCGATTGACAGGATCATATGGTTTTTCTCTTTTTGTTTGTTAATGTGATGTATCACGTTGATTGTTTTGCGAATGTTGAACCAGCCCTGCATCCCAGGAATGAATCCCACTTGATCATGGTGAATCATTCTTTTTATATGCCGTTGAATTCGATTTGCTAGTATCTTATTGAGAATTTTTGCATCCATATTCATCAGGGATATTGGCCTGTAGTTCTCTTTTTTTACTGGGTCTCTGTCTGGTTTAGGAATCAAAGTAATACTGGCTTCATAGAATGAGTCTGGAAGTTTTCCTTCCCTTTCTATTTCTTGGAATAGCTTGAGAAGGATAGGTATTATCTCTGCTTTAAACGTCTGGTAGAACTCCCCTGGGAAGCCATCTGGTCCTGGACACTTATTTGTTGGGAGATTTTTGATAACCAATTCAATTTCTTCGCTGGTTATGGATGGGTCTGTTCAAGCTTTCTATTTCCTCCTGATTGAGTTTTGGAAGAGTGTGGGTGTTCAGGAATTTGTCCATTTCTTCCAGGTTGTCCAATTTGTTGGCATATAATTTTTCATAGTATTCCCTGATAATTGTTTGTATCTCTGAGGGATTAGTTGTAATCATTCCATTTTCATTCATGATTTTATCTATTTGGGTCATCTCCCTTTTCTTTTTGAGAAGCCTGGCTAGAGGTTTGTCAATTTTGTTTATTTTTTCAAAAAACCAACTCTTGGTTTCGTTGATCTGCTCTACTGTTTTTTTAGATTCTATATTGTTTATTTCTGCTCTGAACTTTATTATTTCTCTTCTTCTGCTGGGTTTAGGCTGCCTTTGCTGTTCTGCTTCTATTTCCTTTAGGTGTGCTGTTAGATTTTGTATTTGGGATTTTTCTTGTTTCTTGAGATAGGCCTGGATTGCAATGTATTTTCCTCTCAGGACTGCCTTCGCTGCGTCCCAAAGCGTTTGGATTGTTGTATTTTCATTTTTGTTTGTTTCCATGTATTTTTAAATTTCTTCTCGAATTGCCTGGTTGACCCACTCATTCGTTAGTAGGGTGTTCTTTAACCTCCATGCTTTTGGAGGTTTTCCAGACTTTTTCTGTGGTTGATTTCAAGCTTCATAGCATTGTGGTCTGAAAGTATGCATGGTATGATTTCAATTCTTGTAAACTTATGAAGGGCTGTTTTGTGACCCAGTATATGATCTATCTTGGAGAATGTTCCATGTGCACTCGAGAAGAAAGTATATTCTGTTGCTTTGGGATGCAGAGTTCTAAATAGATCTGTCAAGTCCATCTGATCCAATGTCTCATTCAGGGCCCTTGTTTCTTTATTGACCGTGTGTCTAGATGATCTATCCATTTCTGTAAGTGGGGTGTTAAGGTCCCCTGCAATTACCACATTCTTCTCAATAAGGTTGCTTATGTTTATGAGTAATTGTTTTATATATTTGGGCGCTCCGGTATTCGGCGCATAGACATTTATAATTGTTAGCTCTTCCTGATGGATAGACCCTGTCACTATTATATAATGTCCTTCTTCATCTCTTGTTACAGCCTTTAATTTTAAAGTCTAGTTTGTCTGATATAAGTATGGCTACTCCAGCTTTCTTTTGGCTTCCAGTAGCATGATAAATAGTTCTCCATCCCCTCACTCTCAATCTAAAGGTGTCCTCAGGTCTAAAATGAGTCTCTTGTAGACAGCAAATAGATGGGTCTTGTTTTTTTATCCATTCTGATACCCTATGTCTTTTGGTTGGCGCATTTAATCCATTTACATTCAGTGTTATTATAGAAAGATATGGGTTTAGAGTCATTGTGATGTGTGTATGTTTTATGCTTGTAGTGATGTCTCTGGTACTTTGTCTCACAGGGTCCCCCTTAGGATCTCTTGGAGGGCTGGTTTAGTGGTGACAAATTCCTTCAGTTTTTGTTTGTTTGGGAAGACCTTTATCTCTCCTTCTATTCTAAATGACAGACTTGCTGGATAAAGGATTCTTGGCTGCATATTTTTTCTGTCTAGCACCCTGAAAATCTCGTGCCAATTCTTTCTGGCCTGCCAAGTTTCAAAAGAGAGATCAGTCACGAGTCTTATAGGTCTCCCTTTATATGTGAGGGCACGTTTACCCCTTGCTGCTTTCAGAATTTTCTCTTTATCCTTGTATTTTGCCAGTTTCACTATGATATGTCGTGCAGAAGATCAATTCAAGTTCCGTCTGAAGGGAGTTCTCTGTGCCTCTTGGATTTCAATGCCTTTTTCCTTCCCCACTTCAGGGAAGTTCTCAGCTATTATTTCTTCAAGTACCCCTTCAGCACCTTTCCCTCTCTCTTCCTCCTCTGGGATACCAATGATGCGTATATTATTTCTTTTTAGTGTATCACTTAGTTCTCTAATTTTCCCCTCATACTTCTGGATTTTTTTCTCTCTCTTTTTCTCAGCTTCCTCTTTTTCCATAACTTTATCTTCTAGTTCACCTATTCTCTCCTCTGCCTCTTCAATCCGAGCCGTGGTGGTTTCCATTTTGTTATGCATTTCGTTTAAAGCGTTTTTCAGCTCCTCGTGACTGTTCCTTAGTCCCTTGATCTCTGTAGCAAGAGATTCTCTGCTGTCAGCTATACTGTTTTCTTCAAGCCCAGCAATTAATTTTATGACTATTATTCTAAATTCACTTTCTGTTATATTATTTAAATCCTTTTTGATCAGCTCTTTAGCTGTTGTTATTTCCTGGAGATTCTTCTGAGGGGAATTCTTCCGCTTGGTCATTTTGGATAGTCCCTGGCGTGGTGAGGACCTGCAGGGCACTTCCCCTGTGCTGTGGTGTATAACTGGAGTTGGTGGGCGGAGCCGCAGTCAGACCTGATGTCTGCCCCCAGCCCACCGCTGGGGCCACAGTCAGACTGGTGTGTGCCTTCTCTTCCCGTCTCCTAGGGGCGGGATTCACTGTGGGGTGGGGTGGCCTGTCTGGGCTACTTGCACACTGCCAGGCTTGTGATGCTGGGGATCTGGCGTCTTAGCTGGGGTGGGTAGGCAAGGTGCACAGGGGCAGGAGGGGCAGGCTTAGCTTGCTTCTCCTTAGGTGATCCACTTCAGGAGGGGCCCTGTGGCAGCAGGAGGGAGTCAGATCCGCTGCAGGAGGTTTGGCTCCGCAGAAGCGCAGAGTTGGGTGTTTGCGCGGAGCGAGCAAGTTCCCTGGCAGGAACTGGTTCTCTTTGGGATTTTGGCTGGGGGATGGGCGGGGAAGATGGCGCTGGCGAGCGCCTTTGTTCCCCACCAAACTGAGCTCTGTCGTTCGGGGGCTCAGCAGCTCTCCTTCCCTTTGTCCTCCAGCCTTCCCGCTTTCTGAACAGAGCTGTTAACTTATGACCTCCCAGCAGCTAAGTCGCGCTTGCTGTCGGAACACAGTCCGTCAGGCCCCTCCGCTTTTTGCAAGCCAGACTCGGGGGCTCTGCTTGGCCGGTGAGCAGCCCCTCCGCCCCGGCTCCCTCCCGCCAGTCCGTGGAGCGCGCACCGCCTCGCCGCCCTTCCTACCCTCTTCCGTGGGTCTCTCGTCTGCGCTTGGCTCCGGCGACTCCGTTCTGCTAATCCTCTGGCGGTTTTCTGGGTTATTTTGGCAGGTGTAGGTGGAATCTACCTTATCAGCAGGATGCGCGGTGAGCCCAGCGTCCTCCTACGCCGCCATGTTCCCTCTCCAGTCACAAATGCATTTATATTTGAGAGTTAGACCTATCAAATTAAGAGATACATGCATTAAAATACGCTCATTATCAATGATATTCTAATAATTTCTTCTTAAATTGCTAACAATCTGCATTTTATCTGCTCTAGTGTTACTTAATCTATGATTTTTATACTGTAATTGTAGTTTCTGTTCAAAACACCAGATCATCTTTGACTGATATTTTCGCTCTACATTTTACTATTTATTATATAAGCACTATTTTTTTTTTTTTTGGTTTGCATTTAACTGATACACTTCTCCCAACTGCCACCCCATTGCCACTTCTTAAACTTTATGATCAGATTCGTTCTACATCTATCCTCTGTAGGTGGATATTAATTTTTGGGCTGATACGATACTAATTTGATATGCAGAGAGTGCCTGGAACTCAAATACCAGATTTATTGAAAATAGCATTCCTGCCCCAAGGCATAGTAATGGCATTACAGTCACTTTATTGTAAAATTGTTGATCACATATATATTAGGTTGATTTCTCCATTCTGTCACTCCTATGCATCTATTTATTCTTATACTAATATTCTACTGTTTTACTTATTACAATTTTAAAAAAGTCTCGGGGCACATGGTTATCTCAGTTAAGTTTGTGACTCTTGATTTTGACTCAGGTCATGATCTCACAGTTCATGAGTTGGAGCCCCATGTCAGGCCCCATGGTGTGGGGTGCCTACTTGGGATTCTCTCTCTCTCTCTCTGCCCCTTCCCCACTTGTGCATTCTCTCTCTCTCTCAAGTAAATAAGTAAACTTTTTAAAAAAAATTCTTAATATCTAGCATCTTAAGTCTTCAACTGTGTCCTTAAAGATATTTTGACTATCTTTGATCATTTGCATTTTCATACAAATTTTGGTCAGCATTGAAAAACACTGCTATGATTTCAGTTGGGGTTTTCTTCAAATCAATAGATCATGTGAAGAAAACTTGACAATATATAATTTTTAGTCTGTGAACATATATTAATCTTTTATTTATATCTTTACTCTCAATGGTGTTTTGTAGTTTTCCATGTAAATGACATTATATTAGATCAGTGTAAAGATATTTACAACTTTTGTCAGATTTATTACTGTATATTTTGTGCTTTTAATGCTATATCATCAGTAGTTTAATTTTCTAAAAATTTGGTGCTAAAATATGTAAATATAATTGATTTTTGTATGTTGATTTTGATTCTAATGACTGCTAAATTTAATTGAAATTCTTATAGAATATCTATAATTCCCTTTGAAAATTTTCACTAAATAAGGAAACTTTATTCACTTTTAATATTCATGTTTTATATTATTAGTTGGTTTAAGTGCACTGTCATGGATTTCTAGTCCATTGTTGAATAGAAATGATAGTGGTCGACATGGTTGTCTCATTGATCACAGGAGGAAAGTTTGCAATTTTTAATGATTGGTGATATTTTTTGCTGAATTTCCATATCCTTATAATTTATCAGACTTTTTGAAAAGTTCTATTTTATTTCTAGTCGTCTGGGAGATTTCCTGCAGAGATTTAATCATCTTTTAAAATCAAAAAAGAGTTTTGTCAGATGTTGCCTTTACATGTATAGATAGGCATATATAAATTTCTCCTTTATTCTGTAAGTATGGTAAAATTTAATTTTGAATATTAAATCAAAAATGAATTTCTGGAATAACTAAACTTACTCTTGAGATATTATATTTTTTATGTCTTTATTTAAGTTGCCAATATTTTCTGTAGTCATTTGTGCATCTATATTCATACAAAAGACCATGATATAATTCCCTCTTTTTTACTATGTTTTTTATCAACTGTGGTTATAATTATGCTTACCTCATAAGGAAAGTGGGGAGATCCTCTCTTTTTTATTTTTCTGTTCCTTAGAGGATTTGCATAAGATCAGCATTAATATTTTTCAGTTGTTCATAAATATAACTAGTCAACTGTGTTTGGAGTTTTCTTAATGGAGACATTTTAAATTACTGACTTGGATTCCAAAATAAATATAGGACTTTTCTTTTTCTCTATTTTTACTTTTGTCAGTTTTAGTAGGCTAGCCTTATTCTGCAGTGCAAAATTTTGCTGGACAAGGCCTAGTAGAACTCTAGAACACTAATCCTTGGCTTCTAGTCTCAACAAAAGTTTCATATTCCCAGACTACCATTTTCTGTTATGAGTAAGTTTAAAAGACAATTTCTTCCTTTTATGTGTGAGTTAAAAAACAAAGAAGAAAAGCAAATCCAAAGGAAATGTCAGAGGCAAATACTGCAAACTTGCCATAGTGAATTTAACTTTTTTCTTAATCACAAAAATCAGTTTGCCTTGATTATATTGTGATGTGTTTAAGCAGTTGTTTTTATGTTCTTTATCCAGCTTTCATAGTTACTTTCAGTAGGAGATTAATAAGGTAAAAGTTACTAAAATAAGGCTGGAATTTGAAGTCCCTAAATTAGTTTTAATATATTATTATTCTGATGAAGGCTTCTATTCTCATTATCTTATTTTCTATTCTTATAACTCATTAATATTTATGGTTATCAACATGAAAGATTTTCTTTGCAGAAGCAATTAAATGCATTGCTTATTTTTAAAACCCATATCTAAGATCTCTTTTTTAAGAGCCCATGGAAGTAGATACAATAAATTAAACACTTTTTTAGTCTGCTCTTAATTTAGCATCTTGCCAACCTCAACAAATAACTTCAGAACTAGCTCCATCAATATAATGCACACCCCATTAAAATTCTCTTTCTCTCACTCATATTTTTCAACATGTCTGAGAACACTATGTGCTATGAATTTTTATGAAGGAGGAAAACAGCACTGATTATTGAATTAAGTGTACAAAAGAAAGAAAAAAAACGAGTATTAACAATTGACATCTTCCTGATGCCATGTCACCACTCAAAAGATTATGTTCTCATGACCTGTGAATTATTCCTCAAAATATGTATGTCCAGTGACATCTGGAATATTAACAAATCTTTTGAATCATGACTTATCAGTGCTGGGCCCATATTTTTTCTTACTATTTAGCTGATTTTTAATGACACAAATTTGGGATACATTTGGACTCAAAGTGCCATTAAAACTTGCAAGACGAAACTCCAGCAACCTTTCTCCTCCACTTGACATTTATATCCTTATAATATGCACTAGCCGTTACTCCTCTCCTAACTCCTAGCTTCTAGAAGGCAATATGCTCATGACTGGGTAATCACCCCCAAGTCTCTTATATCCGGTGCATGAACTTTTCTCTAATGCATTGAAAGTTAATGTTATGGATGGAAACATTTCTCTGGACAGAGCTTAATGGCCAAATGCTAACTTATGTCTGATTTATGACATATGTGAAAACAGATGGTATGTGTACTTATCCTTGAAATCTAAGTTTAAAAAAGTCGTCATACCTTCTCTCTGAGGATTTTATTCACACTATCTCTAACAGAGACTACATTAATCTCTCATTTTCAGTGCACTATAGCAGAGCACATTTTATTGTAGACATTTGTTAATATATAGTTACCTCCATTATGCATTTACCTACCTGGAAAGTAATCATGTTTTGTTCATCCTTATGTCCAATAACGTCAAATAAGGAAGAGTCCAGAGTCAAAACAGCAGGAATCAATAAATCCAAGTTCTAGTCATAGTTATTAATTTATTCATGAAATATATTTTCTATTATCTTAAAAGGTGTACTTCACTCAAAATAACTGACCCAAGTATTTGAATGGAAAACGCTGTGTAAATATAACTTCTACCTAATATTTCGTGTGGCAATTCCCTGTGGTAGCTGAAGATTTTCATATAAAACTTCGATTGTCAATATTTATCTCTTTTAGTATAGAATGTAAGGTTAGATATTTATAAAAAATATTACTGGACAACTGAACTCAAATAAATGGAATCAGCAGAGCTGGAAAATGAAAATCAAATCACAAAAAGCATAGACAACATTTCAAAGAAACCTGAAATTACTTTGTTAGCTATATAGAAGGGGATAATTACAAGGAGATGATCATAGGCTCGTTAAAAATATTCCAGAGAAAACATATTTAAAAAATCAAATGTGTATGTTTTACAACATGTAAAATTGAGCAGAATTGTACAAGGAAGTAGACTCTCATTTGCCGAATCAAAATTTTTTTTGGAATAAGAAGCATTATATTCTCAGAGCTTCAGTTTTACTTACTATTTATTATTGTTATAAGGAAAAAAAACCTCTTTGGAGTATTATAGATGGAACAGTATATTCAATATAAATGCATATAAAATAAAATTGATACATTTTTTCAGAGTTATTTCTAAATATTCACATGGAATTCACACATGGCATGGGCATATAATGAAACCCAGTAAAAGTTTGGGGGATTTAGACATTCTTACATAAATGAATGATTTATATTAAAAAAGTACCTTACCATCTCTCCTTGTATAACTTTTTTTTTTTTGCTAATTATTTTGTCCAAGTAATGAGTTGATATGGACTGCATAAAGCTTCATTACAATGTTTAAAGTAACATATTTGTTTACATTAACAACATTAGTTATTTAAATTACTTGGGTATTCCATTTGAAATTTTATTGATAAAAAGGCAAGCATTTGGCCAGTCAACAAAGCATTTACTAATTACCTACCATGTGCCAGGCATTGTGCCCAGAACTGAGAATATCAAGTGGAAAAATAAAAAATTCATTACCTCAAATAACTTACATCTGATTGAGGAGAGGCATTATTTAATGTAGTAAGTATCTTAATTCTTCCATATTTAGAATACTGAGTACAAATAAAATTTGCAATGATGAAAATTAGTAGTTGAAACAAAATTCATGCCATCACATTTAATTATGATATAGATAAATCTTCTTTTGATTTTAAAGTATAGTTCTTTTATTAAAATAATCAATGTAAAATAAATGCTTAGATAAAATAACACAGTCTTAGAGCTATCCATGATCTCTATAATAAGTGTCTGCTATTTAGATCAATATATTTATACCCTGTGTTGTTTGCTTATTAACTGCAATTTTATATACTTCTGAATTTTAGAGAATCTTTCCTTGAAACTTACCAAAAAATTTATATGTGAGCAGTAAGATCATTGGAATGCTGAGTAACTAATTCATTTTTTTCTCATCACAGAATTATAAACTTGATAATGCAATTTGTAAATATAGTTTTAAATCAAATAACTCAATCATGTTCTGGACAGAAAGCATCCTTTTGCAAATTTTATGAAATGAAAGTAAGGTATTTTATAATGATTTTTAGCAAAGTACATAAATACTGACTGAACTGCAGACTAATTTTTGCAAATTGGTTTCATCCTGTTGTTTAGGGAATTAATTTGAATGCACATTTTGATCTTTATGTTAGAATATATTTTAGTATCATTGATGATGGAAGTTTCATGTTGTCTTTTATGGAAATTCTGCTTTATTTAGATAATGCCTGCTTGAAACTCCTATGAATGACTGTAATTATCCAAAAAAAAAAAACTGCACTCCTTTGTGTCTTCATGCTTAAACTCCTGAAATGCTGACTATATAAACTGATTCTGACTTTTAAAGGGAGATTTCTGTCCCCCAAAACATGATTGCAATGAGATGGGACATTTAAAGATTCTGATACTTATGGGGACACGTGGGTAGCTCAGTTGCTTGAGCATCCGACTTTGGCTCAGGTCCTGATCTCTTGGTTTGTGAGTTCAGGCCCTGCCTCAGGCTCTTTGCTGACAGCTTGGAGCTTAGTGCCTATTTTGGATTCTGTGTTTCCCTCTCTCTGCCCTACCCCCACTTGTGTGCGTGCACACACTCTCTCTCTCTCTTTCTCTCTCTCAAAAATAAAACATTAAAAATCTGTATCATCAAATGCCTTTCAAAATTAAATTTTCTAAAAAGCAGATATATTTCTTCTTTCAAAATGAAATATATTTGTTCATCTAAAACGTTATCAAAAATATTATTTCCAAACTGTTTATTTGGAGAAAGTTGTTCAACACTAATTATCATTTAGCCAGTCTTTGCATTCACGCAGCAGAATACAATGAGTAATTCAGTTGTGCCAGAAATTATTTTGACACCACAGCAGGCACATACTTGACAAATGTGTTGACCATTGTTAACAAAACAAAGTGCTCTGCCTTCATGTAGCTCCCAGCACATTAAAGTGCTGTTAAAAATTTACAACCATGAAATAAGTACTATAACAGTGATTTGTAAAGTATAATGAAAGCAAATAAAAAAGTGCAAGTATCTTTGTCTAGGAATGAGAACAATGAAACATGTGAAGATGAATAATATACCAGTTACAGAATGAAAAGGAATGGCATTCCAGACAATGATAAAGAGCATATTCAAGAGCATTGATAATTAAAAGAAATAGGCACATTCATGAAGTGGGAGAGATTTTGTGGTTCCATATCCATGCCAGTTGTAGTGCAAGGTGAATACCAAGAATTTAACACAAATTGGGAAATTCTACAGTGAATGGAATATATGCTGCATTTCAGTAATAGTAGTGACTGAATAGATTTTAAAAATGGTTTTACCTCTACAGAATACCCACGGTGTTTTGTCAGTAATATGGTCAAATATTTTTCAAAATTAACAATATATTTTTTGTAAAGACACATATTTTTTATCTAATAGCTGATTCTCCCCTCCCTTTTCGCATATATCTGGATAGAATCTATTCACAGCTTTTAACACTTGTAAGATTCTTTTAATAACCTTATAAAACATTTTGAATCTTCCACTATTTTTACTTACACCTGCAAAATAAAGAGGGATGAATGAGAGAAAGATACAAAGTTAGGAATCGGGACATACCAGAATGGAGAATTTAGGACATACTAGAAATGAGTTTTGAGTATTTGCTACTATTTCTAGCAATTATAGAAAACCAATAAAGAAAATGTTAGTTTAAAAAGATTTAAAACCATTTTATACATGGGAAGCTACAAAATACTAATGCTATCTTTTATTTTTTAGTATCACCACATATGGACTATTTCTATGCCATTGGTCCTATAGGCCACTTATGAATAAAATCAATAAACTCAATTTAGTTTAATTCTCTGCTCTCCTAGATATTTACTAAACTCGGCAATAATTTAAGTGATAATACTAGAATTTACATAAAGAATTGTTAGCTCCCAGGATTCACCAGAAAGTGAATAAATGTATTACTTCAGCTCTGTTTCATTAATAACAAGTTTAATCTTTTCCAACGATTCCTATCCTCAAATAGTGCTGAAAATCACCAAAGCTGGTAAAAGGGTTCAGTGTATCCATTAAAAGGGTTCAGTGTATCCATTTATCTATCTGTCTATCTTGATTTGAAGATCCTTGTGGTGGGAAAGGCATTTTTTTATTGTTGTTGTTGTTGCTGTGTGTAACCATAGCCGATTCCCGGAGCTGTGCAGTTCCCTGTTTCTCTCTAATCCATTACCAGCTCCATAAGACTCAGATCATTCCTGGTTTGTCCACTACTGCCCAAGAAGAGCCCTGTAGCATTTGGTTTCTTCAAAGAAGATGTTCTTTTTGTAGTCCATTGAACCTATGTTAACACATTCTTATTCCTTTTTATTTTATTTTATTTTTTTTTTTTTACCATAACTCTATTCTTGCCAGATAGTATATTTCTGTATGGGCCAAAACCATATTTTCTTGATGACCATAGCTTCATATCATTTTTTAACCAGGTGGTATTAATTCTCCAAATTTGTTTCACTTTTCAGGTTGTTTTGTAATCAGTTTGTCAATTTCCATACCATAAAAAAAAAAAAATTGGTTGAGCTTTTGATCAGGATTGCATTGATATACATGGAAATATAACTTTTTATGATATGGTACTAAAAAACAGATTGGTCTGACCATGAGTAGTTTAAGATTCCTGTGTTATAAACTGATAATATATTTCAGAATGGTCTTTCACATTAAATAGGAATTAATAAAATAATTTTAACAAAGTTTAAAAAAAGGATTGTATATAAGTGTATGCAATTGATATGTTAATGTAATGAATTTCACATTACTCAATGCCGGGATTTAACCTCTATTAATATAGGTTTTATTTTTGTTTTTTTATAGTTTTATAAATTTTGTTTTCTTTTTTTAATTTATTTTTGAGAGAGAGACAGAGCGCAAGTGGGGGAGGGGCAGAGAGAGGGAGACACAGAATCTGAAGCAGGTTCCAGGCTCTGAGTTGTCAGCACAGAGCCCGATGCTGGGCTACAACTCGTGAACCTTGAGATCATGACCTGAGCCAATGTCAGACGATTAACCGACTGAGCTACCTAGGTGCCCCTATTTATGTTTTTTAAGTTACGTTTTTACTTTTCAGCATGCAGTTCTTTCACATTATTTGTTGCATTTATCCTGAAATACATAATTTTTATACTATTGTATATACTATTTTCTCCAATTGTACTTTGCTAATGCATAAAATAAAATGATATTTGTGTATTGATCTTTTATCCTGTATCTTTGCTAAATTCACTAACTTCTAGTGAGTAAAACTTTGGCAGACTTTGGCATCATGTTCGTTTATATTCTCCCAAGGATTACTGTTCTTCCTTATCAGATAGCCAGTGTTTTGAAAATTCTTGTTTCATTTAGTCCCTTTTTCATTTGTTTTAGGTGGGAGAGTAAATCCTGTTCCTTTTACTTCATCAAGCTATAAATGGAACTAGCCTTTGTTTATTTTTCTTTATATTTTGCATTTCTTTATTATTTTGTATTATGTTACAGTATGGTAATCATTTTTATAGGAATATTTTGGGGTTGTGGAATGAATCATCTGACTTTCCATTATTTCTTATGGGGAGATTCGCTTTGATATTCAAGTGCTTTGGGTTACAACATCTTTCCAGAACGAATTATGCTCGCAAACCAAGGTTTGCTGTATTTTTAAACTGTGTGTCTTAAAATTTACATTTATATTTAAAGTAGTTCTTTTTCATTATATAATAAAACACTTTCATGTATTGCAGAGTCTTATAATCAATTGCAGCTAGAATTGGAGAAAAAAAATGAATCCTATCAGAGCTAAGTTTTCTGTGCTTGTTCTGTTTTGCTTATGTAAAAGAAAAAGATCTATAAACATATTCTAACAGGAACCGAAGTAAATGGTCCCTTTCTAAGTTTAGTAACCTGGCACATATACTGGATGAATTTCATGTGGATATTGGCCTCAGATACTCTTGGAAACAACCAAAATATCTTTAAAACAGGAATGTTTAAATCTAATCACTTACAAATGTACTACAGTGATTCCCAGGATTGTCTCCCATGAATTATGAAAGAGGCAATTTTGACTTAACAAATGTAAGAATAATTTTGCTTCTCTTATAATTTTACAGTGGCTTATTGAACTATGCAGCAATCCCCAGTGAAGAGTCTTATTTCTTGCTTTCCCTTATCTTTCAATAACGCAGAGATTTTTGTTGCTGTGTGCCTTCTTTTGTGTCAGTAATAGGTTTTCTACGTTTATATGAAGTTATCCAAAAGAGAAAACTAAACTATGGTGTTTGAAGGTTGGAGAGTGGGAAGAGGGGGAGTATACTGATTGGGGGGGGGCATAGGTGGTTTCTGGGATGTATTCATGCTTTCATTCTTAGTGGTGGTCACACTGAAATGTTATCTTTATGCTAATTTGAGTCCACTTATAACTTGCACAGTTTGGTTAAATGACAGATTAGAAATGTGTTAGTTCATTTTTTAATTTTTTTTAATTTTTGTTTATTTTTGAGAGAGAGAGAGAGGCAGAGTGTGAGCAGGGGAGGGGCACAGAGCGAGGGAGACACAGAATCTGAAGCAGACTCCAGGCTCTGAGCTTTAAGCACAGAGCCCAATGTGGGTTTCAAACCCACGAACTGAGAGATCATGACCAGAGCTGAGGTCGGACAATTAACCGACTGAGCCACCCAGGTACCCCGAAATGTGTCAATTTATTGAAGTAACTAAATGAACTCGCTGTTTTCTATATATGGTGTTTTCATAGATAGATACTATATATAAGTACATACTTATGTACTATATACAAGTCTATAGCTATATACCCTAATATGACTTTACCTGTAACAAAAGAAATAATTGGCTCCTACTCTCATTTTTTCTAATTGGTTGGCAAATATTTTTAATTTGCAGTATTTTTAGGATGAGTGAATTTAATATATGAAGTTATGTTTATTAAAAATATATTTTTTTTGCTTTTCTTAGTAAGCTCATCAAATGACGTTTATATTTTGTCTTGATTTATAAACCCAATTCGCATATTAAAAGCATTGACACCTGTCAGATATGAAATTGGTAGTTTTTCAATTTGTTGTTAACATTTTATATTTATGATGTTTAAATATTTGAAAGTTTTTCATTTATACATTAGAATTTTTTTTATGGATTTTTCCTTGTTTTTAAACTTACAAATTATTTTACCATTCAGAAAGGTAATGTTAATCTCTTTAATTTAATAGTGTGATAATGGCTACACAGATTGTTTGAGATAATTAACTAATTGCCTCAGAACAGTATATTGAATAATCCAAGAAACAGCATCACTAAGAGTGGTGCCGAATAGGAGACTTATTTTAGGTATTTTAGGTATTTGACCTCAATCAATTGTAGGGACTGGTTATCCATTTGTATGGCTGTTGCTTGTATGTCTGATGCCAGGCCTAAAGTCAGCAAAATAGGGTCTAGGTTTAGAAGGAAATGTGGACATAAAATAGGGAGGGACAAAGACAAACTGGAACCCACATTGGTGACCTGGAGTCCACTTGAGGGCCTCACTGAAAGGCCCACCTTTGATGAGGTTTGAGATTTTCAGGAGAAGCTGTCTTGGAGCTAAATGTATACCTAGCCCTGGAATCAGAGCAGCTGGAGCAAGGAATCTGGCAGATTCCAAATAAACTTTAGGCCCATTTGTTGCTTCAGGGACTGATAGGCTCATCTATAATTCAGGGGAGGTGAAAGAGAACATCTGGCTGATACTCAGTGAGCTATGGGCCTGGATGCTGCGCACTTCACCACAGCAGTGACAACATGCACAAACAGCATTGGCCTCTGATGTCTTACACCACAGTCAGAGCATAAAATGAAAATGGGTGCTTTCTAAATCTGCCTTCCCAGTTGCATTGCCAAAATGTCTCTTGAGGCTCACTGTAACCTTGAACATTGCGGGGAAAGGAATTATGGGCGGTATAGTTCCATACTCTAAAATAAATGTTTGAATGATACTCTTTTTGCAAACATAAATTGTATGATCATTAGAACTTATTTTAAGGAAAGCAGTTCTGTTTATGTCAGATTTCTTAAAATTTTCTAAAATTTTAACCATTTCACAACTTCTATCATCCTCTGAGTATTGCCCAAATCTGCATTATTCTAGTTATCTTTTTTCCTAGTATTTCTGTGCAGATCAAGAGTTACAAGAGGCTTTTGTTTTAATAAGGTTGATCTTGGATCATGGCTTTGAAATCTCTTTTATTACAGTATAGGACCTGGCATGACTCTGAAAAAATAGTTTCTTCAGATTTTCAAGGGGACATCTTTAACCCTTCTTTCTTCTTAACCTATCATGGTAGATCAATCTTCAAATTCTTTTACATGTCCTTTGCTTTCCTTTTTTTTTCCTTTTTTCTTTTAACCTGTCAGCCATCTACTTAAACTTTTTACAACAGCCAGTATAACAACTTGTGTACTATTTCTCCCAGTCACCCTGAATCCAACAGTCTGATTTCATACTTTTTTCTGTCTTTATACTTTTGTCTGTCTTCCAACCCTTCTTGCATTCACAACAAACCAATTTTCCTGAACCAAATACTCAGTACTATTTCATTGCTTTTATGGCTATGTTTTAACTTCCTAAACTGACGTTCAAAATTATCACCAATTGACTATTTTATAATCCCTTCCATTCCCATGTCAGTTTCTTCTTCTGAGATTCCTCTTTGGTCTCCAGGATTTATCATTTTAATGGAGGAAAGATGGGTGCAGCAGCTACGAACATGCCATAGAAATATAAATTTGTCCAGGCAAACTAATGAGGAAAAATGTAATGCTTATAGTGTGTGTGTTTGTGTGTGTGTGTGTAATTTATGCCTTAGAAAAGACTGGGAAATAAAAAAAATTCTGCAATGGATATTTTAGTAGATTATCCCCAAATAGAGATGGGATCGTTACTTGTAAAACAGTCCTATTAGATTGATAGCCATTGTTCTCAGGGATACAATGCTCATTTACTTTGCAAAGTTCAGGACACTTTTAATAATATATCTATGTTACCAGAAATGAAAAAGAAAAGGATTCAGGGGAAAAGATGTTCCCAGTAATGCTTACTATAACTTCCTTTGTGTTTTAAATCTTTGGAAACCAAGATGTGGGAAAGGATACACAAAACAGAGGAATCTCAATTGCCCTGACCTACATTTCCAGACTAATTCTTAAATACTTATCCAATCAGGGTCTACACCTATCCAAGTTAAGTAACTGCCTTGAGAGACATCTTAACTTTTGAACAGAGCAAGAAATGTAGCAATATAAATGAGAAGTCAAATCAGAGACTTCTAGCATATTGAAAAAAGGAAGGGAAAGGGTGCTGAAAAGCTTAGAAAAGCATTGCCAAAAGTAAAATTTTAAAAGCTTGCTTCCTTGGGTAACTAGGAAAGAGAAATATAATAGCAGATGGCACTAAATAGGCAGTAACTTTTAATTTTCTTTTTTCTTCTGTCATTACCCAAACTGTCAACTCATATCAGAATACCTAAATATGATGTATAAGATATAAGAAAGCAAACCTTCAGAGAAAAATAAAGAAAATGTGACCAATAGATCACTTAAACTATTTGGATATACTTCAATTCCCAGCCCCAGTGGTTTCAAGCATTGAATACATACTAGTTACCTCAAGTTTTATAGAGTTCTCAGCAATCATTTCGTACATCGAGGAAGTATAAGGAGGGAACTAAACCTGGAAGTGCCAAAATATTTTTTTTTTGTTCAATGAGGCATAATCATATCTTTTTTTTTCATAAATTTACTTCATATTTAAAAGATATTCCTTAACATCTGTTCCAGGCTCTGACCTGGAGAATAGAGGGAGATTTAAAAAGAGAATATTTAGGGCTGACCTAGGAAGAAAAACAACAGATTTGTAGTGGATGTAGGTTTGTGAGATTAAGAGTACGATGGAGGGGCGCCTGGGTGGCGCAGTCGGTTAAGCGTCCGAATTCAGCCAGTTCACTATCTCGTGGTCCGTGAGTTCGAGCCCCGCGTCGGGCTCTGGGCTGATGGCTCGGAGCCTGGAGCCTGTTTCCGATTCTGTGTCTCCCTCTCTCTCTTCCCCTCCCCCGTTCATGCTCTGTCTCTCTCTGTCCCAAAAATAAATAAAAAACGTTGAAAAAAAATTAAAAAAAAAAAGAGTATGATGGAAAGAAAGTATTCATGGAGAGAGAAACACAACGTGTTTCACAAAAGAGAAACTAGTCAGTTTTCACTGTAGGCGACATACAAATAAGACTTACAGAAGAAATAGCATCATAATGGATAAGTATATATCTGAAGGGTAGAGAAAAAAAGAATTAAATGAACACATGTCTATTGCCTATTTAAAGAATAAGGAATATATTGGAGTGACTAGACTATAGGACATATAAGAAAGAAAGAAGGAGAAATTGTCATGAGGTAAGGTTTTTATGTTCATTTAGAACAAAATTCTATATACCACAAGGAGTTTGTTTTTATCCTTAAAACCTTGATAATATATTTTTTAAATAAAAGTGTTGAAAGGCTTTTCCCCCCTAGATACAATAGCAATAAATAGAATTTGTTTTGTACATATGTTAGGCACATACACACGGCCACAGGGGCTTCCAAAAAGAGAGCTGAAAAGTTGGCTTTTAGTGTGACACCTGAAAAGTGTGGACAGACAGACAGGGGTATGGACTCAGCAGCTATGCCTGTCTGCCCCTACGCAGTGAGAGGGTTGGGTAAGCGGCAAGTTCTGATCTATGCCAGCTGAGACCCCCAACAGCAGTGAGTGCCCAGAAGCATGGAATGGCAGAGGTTAAGCCTGGTGCCAGCTGAGGAGCCAAGGAGGCTTCTCCATGCCACAGAAAAGAGTTTGGGTTTTATCCCCTTTTCATTTTAGCAAAAGTAAACAAAACAATAAAAACTCAGAGTATTTACAAAAACACTTCAATATTCAAAGTAGTAAATGAATATGAATATCCAGTGTAATGTCCAAAGTAATAAAACTTAGCATTTTTTAAAGCAGGTAAGTCATGGGTTTGAGGAAGATAACTTTGATAGTATGGGTAGGAAGAATCACTTGAACCAAAAGGAGATGTTTGAAGACATTGACTTAAACAATATTGGCATGTAGGTAACAGTTTTATCAATGAAGAGAGAATTAACCCTGTGAAGATAAGGTAGAATGCAGTGTAACAGCACTTGTCAGTATATTTAACAGTTTAGTCAGAGTTATAAGTGAGGCAGTTATGAGGAAGGGTAGAGGAGGGCACAAAAAAAAATCAAGGCTAGGTTGTATGTAATGCTTTTTAGATTACAAGTGATTTTTGAGTTCTGTAAACCTCATGATTATTACCACATTTTTTTCACTTGCATAAGAAACTAAGAGTCAGAAAATTTAACTGATTCAAAGAAAATTTAATAAGTAAAAACATCAGAAAGTGAAACTCTTAGTTTAGCATTCTTTCACTACAATACATGAAGAGCAAAAGTAAACAAAACAATAAAAACTCATAGTATTTACAAAAACACTTCAGTGTTCAAAGTAGTAAATCATTTTCCTGATTTTATGTTACTTGTTAGTCACCAAGAAGAGATTTTTCTTTAGCTGTCATTGATCTTGTTGATTTTCAACCAACTATGAACCGAGGCTGGTTCATAAAATAAGTGTATTTTTGTAAATATAATGTGTTGGAACTTATCCATGTCTATTCATTTACTAATGGCTGGTCTGGGGTCTAATGACAAAGTTTAGTTCCACCAGAGATTTATGGCCTGCAAAGCCTAAAATACTTTCTCTCTGCATCATTAAAGAAAAATATTGGTGACCCCCATTAGATAACTATGACCTAACAATTTGTTCTTAATATAACTATTTTTTAAATATATTGTAATATAATCATATATCTATCACTGGT
Source organism: Herpailurus yagouaroundi (assembly GCF_014898765.1). Classification (NCBI taxonomy): domain Eukaryota; kingdom Metazoa; phylum Chordata; class Mammalia; order Carnivora; family Felidae; genus Herpailurus; species Herpailurus yagouaroundi. The sequence continues at coordinate 28,497,283 of NW_024412405.1, forward strand.
TGTATACTGGGAGTAGAGCTTAAGAAGGGTGATAAAATAAATAGGAAACTATGTTTATTTAGGGGTTGGTAAAAATATTTCCAGATTTGCAAGTATTACTGCAGCTATTATGATTTGTCCTCCTTAACTCTTCTCTTCCAGTGATTTGCTTTTCATTTTTGATGGTGTACAACTTATCTTTTTTTTCTTTGGTTGGTTGGTTATTATTAATTCTGCTCTTGGCGTTATATCTAAAACATCTTTACCTTTATCCTTACCCAAAGTAACAAAGATTTTTCTGTTATATTTGGTTTCTAGAAGTTTTATCATTTTTTGATTTTAAATTGAGATCTAAAATCCACACTGCATTAATTATATATATATGTGTATATAATATATATATATAGTTATATAGGTATATAGATATAGATACATGGACATATATCTATAGAGCGATATATATATAGAATATAGATATGTATGGACCAATATAATCAATCTTTCTCACATGAATATCCAGTTGTTCACACATCATTTTTTTCAAAAATCTATATTTCTTCATTTGGCACCTATTATAAATTGAATTGTGTCCTTCCTAAATTCTTATGTTGAATCCCTAATCCCCAATATCCCCACTAATTGGAGATAGGCCTTTGAAGGAGCTAAGGTCAAACAGGCCATAAGGGTGAGGACCTACTCTGCCAGAACTGGTGTCCTTACAAGAAGAGAAAGAGATACCAGGGACCTCTCTCTCCAACACTTGCCACACAGAAAAGCCATGTGAAGACACAACAAGGTAGCCTTTTGCAAACACAAAGAGAGTCTTCATCAGAAACCGACCCTGCTGGCACCTTGATGCAGCCTCCTGAACTGTGTGTGTGGCAGGGGGAAGGAAGGGGCTTTCTGTTGTTTAAACCATCTGGTCTGTGATATTCTGTTATGGCAGCCCAAAGAGGCTATAACAGCAACCTTGTCAAAAATCAGTTGACTGCACATATATGAATGTATTTCTACTCTGTACCATTGATCTGTTTGTCAATTCTTAGTACCCAACCATAGTCCACTGATTGTTGTGGCTTTATGGTAAAAATTGACATCAAGTAGTATGGGACACAGCATTTTTGTTATTCTTGATCCTTTACCCGTCCATACAAGTTTAAATTTTTTTCATTGTTTATTTATTTTTGAGAGACAGATAGAGACAGAGTGTGAGTGGGGGAGGGGCAGAGACAGAGACAGAGACAGAGACAGAGACACAGACTCTGAAGCAGGCTCCAGGCTCTGAGCTGTCAGCACAGAGCCCTATGTGGGGCTTGAACTCACGAGCCTTGAGATCGTGACCTGAGCCAAAGTCGGATGCTTAACCAACTGAACCACCCAGGTGCCCCTCCGTCCATATAAGTTTTAAATTCAACTTCTAGAGATTTCACTAAAATTCCTTCTTAGATGTTAATTATGATTGTGTTTAATTTGTTGATCAATTTGGGGATGATTTGCAACTTCACAATGTTGAGTCTTATAATCTATGAACACAGGCTATTTATTTAGACCTTCTTTGATTTCATCAGTATTTTGTAGTTATTAGAATATATCGTGCACATATTTAATTAAATGCACACCTAATTGTTTTGTGTTTTTGATGTACTTTTAAAAATACAAGTGGTACTTTTTAAAAAATTTAAATTTCCTATTGTTCACTGAGAATATATAGATTTTATTTTCTTCTTTTTATATTGACCTTTTATCCTGATTGCTTTTTTTTTGGCATTAAACATTCTATTTATAAGTCACTGAAGGTTTATTGTTTCAATTTTTTTTTATAAAATCATAAGAGGTACATTGAAATATGTCTTAGTAATATTGAACTATACTAAGACATAAACTTTCTTTTCTTTTTTTAAAATTTTGTAATGTTTAGTGATCTTGGAGAGAGAGGGAGAGACGGAGCGTGGGTGGAGGAGCAGCAGAGAGAGAGAGGGAGACACAGAATCTGAAGCAGGCTTCAGGCTCCAAGCTATCAGCACAAAGCCAGATGAGGGGCTCGAACCTATAAACTGTGTGATCATGACTTGAGCTGAAACCAAGAGACGCCTAACCGACTGAGCCACCCAGGTGCCCTAAGACATAAAACTTTGTCCCTATTTGACTTAATTATTATAAATGTGTTGATGGTTTGTCATATGCTGCTTCTATCCTAGAACTTAGAATATGATGATAACAACTTCCTCAGGAAGCTATTGTAGATTAAAATGGGATATTTAATATAATTAGAGTGATAGAAAGTATGGGGCAAGGAAGCTGCCAAGAGGAGATGACCACTTGAAAAGAATCCTAAAAGACTAGTAAGAATCAGCTAAATGGGTGCCTGAGTAGCTCAGTTGGTTAACTGTCTCTTGGTTTCAGCACAGGTCATGATCTCTCAGTTTCGTGAGTTAGAGTCCCGCATTGGGCTCTGTGCTGGCAGAGTTTTATATATTTAAAATATATAAAACTATAACAAAAGCAGAGGGAATGTGCTAGAGATAAAGTTTAAAGGGGGGGGGGCAGAATGATATGGAGCAGTAGCCAAATAGATGTGGGAGTTAAAGGAAAAGATGATAATTATTCAGAGTAATAGAGTGATTTCTTTCATGTGTTGTCAGTGGGCCTATAAATTCTCTGCACTATTTCAGTAATAGTGTAATAAGATTTTGTAATTTACTTTTTCTCACTTATGGTGTATGTATCCTGAACATTCTTGACTTTACTGTTGTTAGTTAATAGCGTGCTTACACACTACTCTGTTAAGTGGCTATACTGTACTATATTTAGTTATCTGTTTTCTGTCTCTGACCATTTAGTTTATCTCTAGTTTTCCACCTTCATAAAATTTGCTGTATGTCTTTATATTTTTTCCTCATTTTATATTTTTCTTAACACCGAAGTAAGAAGTGTAGGGATGAGGAAAAAAAGTTATGAATGGTTTTAGAATTCCTAAATTTCCATCTTTATTTCCTCCAGTAATATATAAAAATTCCAGTTACCTGCAATCTCAAAGTTTTTATCTATACTGTACCTTTTTATAATTAATATGACTGGTAGAAAAATATTTTTTATATGTAGTGTTTATGTTGGATCATAGACTATCACTAGTATATATGATAATGAATAATCATTATGCATAACTTTATTCCTAAAATTTTTTGCACATGATATTTTGAAATGTTAGACTTTGTGACCTCTTACCTTTATGCCACTTTTTAAAAAATAAAGATTGAGTAGAATTTAGACAAATTCATCACACCAAAATTGAATTAAACATTCCCACCCCAACTCCAGGTAAATCTGATAGGTTAAAAAAACAAAGTCTAATTACTGCTAGTGTAAGCCAGTAAGAAATAGCCTTTGGTACTGACTTTCTTAGGGGCAATCTATGATCTATTCAGTGGTTTTGTCTTAGGCTTTTATGAGATTCAATGATTTGAATACATTAAGTTTTTAACAGGGAAAGCAGCCTTGAGTATGATTTTATGCATATTTACCTATGTCAGATGCGTTCTATGTGATTTATCATTAAAGTAAAAAAACAAAACAAAACAAAAAAACCAAAACACAACTTTTGGTAAAGCATCTTGAACTCCTTAGAGGAAGAGAACAAAAAATGTGAAATAATAAATATAGATGATTTTGCAAGGCTGTTTTAAAAAGGTAGACTATTTTTATCCTTCTGTCTATAGACAAATGAAATATATAATGATGAAATAACAATAAATGTCATTTCATGGATCTAGTTCCTAAATATCCATTGCAGGCAAGTCTATATATTATGGAAGCTAATATGAACTCCTTTAAACTCTGAAGCTTCACTTAATCATAACTTTAAGAATAGAGTTTAAAGAAAAATTTAAGAATCTTAAAGTGAAAAATATCTTCTGGAGGAGAATTCTGAATTATAACCTTCATATAAAGAATGCTGAATGAATTGTGGCTCATTCAGTTCATATTTCTTTCAATGAACATTGCTAAATATTAACTCCATTTCAGACATGGTGCATATTACTATGCTACAAAGATGAATAACTCATTTATCTGTTCATTCTTTCTAAAATAATTTATTGCATGTGACAGTGTTTTAAAACATATGCTGGTTGTATTTCTAAGCATTAGGACTATTCTTACAATTTTAAGGTTGATGACTTACTGCATAACCTTTAAGAAGAGGTATTTGTGGATTGATTGTAATGAGAATTTCTGAGGAGTTCACTTGGCATCACAGATCTAGCTACCAAAATCAGGGAAGAGTCTGAGTTAAAGTAACATTATCCTAGAAGAGAGACGTATGAAAATGATTTGCAAATAAAGGAGAATGCAGAATTATGCCACAAACACAATAATGGAATACCTCTGCAAATCCTTAGATAAGAAGCCTACTGCTCAGGAGCAAGTAGAGCAGAAAATGGAGGCTAGTTGCTTTCAAAACCAAACATCTGATAAAAATCTTGAAGAAAAAATGTAAAGTAGAAATATACACATTCTGAAACACTGCAAATGAACTTAAAGAGGATCAGAGTGGGCTGACACAAGAAGGTTAATAAGAAAGAATTATAGGCAAATTAAGCATTGATAACTATAAATTTTATAGATTCTTGTACATTTGGTTTGGTAATTTGGTTTACTTATATTTAAACCAGGATGAAATGTTTCCTTTAAAAGTAAATTCATTGACATTTATTAAAACCTTAATTTGGGTGGGATAAAAATAACTATGAAAATAAAAACTTGGAGTCTGATACATTAATGATTTTAACCAACAAAAAGGAGCAAGATTTCCATATTTAAAACACTGTTTTTCTACTCACAGGAGAGCTACTATTAATCACTTGAGATTCTATGAGTATAGTTAAGTCACTTTATTTACAGGGCAGGCTGTAAATATCCACTTCTTCTAATGGTGACTAGAACAGTATAGTGGTAATCAATAAGCTATAATTTCACCTGAAGAATGAATAGAAAACTCCCTTTAAAAACAACAGAGAAAAGTGGATACAAGAGTAGTGCTGAAGATCTTTACTAGGATTATTGTCTGATGGTAGAAACTCCTGCAGGCTCGGCTTTCTCACTTTATAAATGAAGTTAATTCTATAGATAATGTTTAAAATTCCTAATAGTTCTAAAATTCTGAGGCATGACACATTTCTTTCCATGCAGTGAGTCCTTAAATTCCATACGCTGGTCCTAGCCAAAGGGAAGAACAACTAAAATATAATAAAAAATAAAATATTGCTTACATTTTTATTTTCTTATTTTAATGTTCCATAACCACATGTGGGAAACACATTGAATATATCTTAGGGTTAAACCATCTTGGACCTCTCAGAGTTTTCCCTCAGCCTCTAATATCAGTCAAGCATGAGAGTACCCAAAACATTTATCCTCCTACTACTCCTTAATGATTATGGATGTGTTGCCTGAGGAACTCAACTGAATTGCTTTACTATTCCTGAAATATCTATAAAAATCTCCTGTGTCTTCCCCCAAAATTTAATTGTTAATAAATTAATTAATATATGTATGTATTTTATAAAAGATGCTCTCATTTAATTCAAGGAAGAAAAAAGAAAGTAAAGATAGAAATCAAATCATATCCTTTAGAGCCTTGCTAACTAGACCATTAGACACACAGGATCTATAATGGGGAGGAGTTGTGGAAGAATGCTAGCTTGATCCTTATCATAACCTTCTATACAACATCATTGATATTTTAAAGTAAAATTTATTTTAAAGTAAATTTAAAAAATAAAATTAAAAAGTTTTAAAAGTGAGTCTGACACTAAAAGCTAATAATTATTTCCTTCCCAGTGGGATTAAGGCAAAAAGAAATATTGAGAAGGTACAGATTATTAAATGTAAGTTTCAAAAAAATTGTTCATATACGTAATTATTGTTTTTTCAAAATTCTTTAATTCTAAGTGTAAAATCAGTGTTGTAAAAATATTGTGTAATGAACCTGAAAAGTGAATTTTAAATCTTTAAACAATGTGATTATTTATCATTATATGGAATAATATATATTCAACAGATATACTCATTGGTCTATCACAAGAATTATTTCTTTCAAAGGACACTTAGCTATTATTGGAAGGAGGGAATTGATGATGTAAATCAGAAACAATACAATTTGTTCTCAAGTTGCAATAGTAATAAAGCAATTTTTACATCCTGCATATTTTACTAGATGGCAAAATTTATGCCTTACTTGAAGTTGTATTGTCAAAGGGTCTTTTTGTTTTTGTGCTTTTATAAAACTTTGAATATTTTGCAGTTATAGACAATCATAAACATGAGCAAACACACACAAAAAAATCACACTGGGGATGCCTCGGTTCCAGAGAAGTGAAAATTCCCAGGTTTCTTGTGTTACACTCTTTTATATACATAAACATACCAATACATGTATAAGTAAATCCATATAAAAAGGAAAATTTAAATAAATGGCCGTTTTCCTTTTTGAAGACGTGTGGTATTATCTGATAATCCTGAATGTTACATTTAAAGTAATACAAGCAACAAGATATCTCTTAGGCCAGTATTATGTTTGGTGTCCCCCAGATAGCTGCTAACTTGCATCAAATGCTTGTTTCCTGACCTAGCAGTCCAAGATTTAATACTTGAAACCATAAAGTTGCTAGAAGAAAACATAGGGGAAAACTTCTTGACATTGGTCTTGGAAATGATTTTGTGGATGTGACACCAAAAGCACAGGCAACTAAAGCAAAAGTAAACAAGTGGGACTCTCTCAAACTTTTTTAGCTTTTTAGCTAGTGCACAGCAACCAAGCAGTCCAAAAAATGAAAAGACAACCTGTAGAATGGGAAAAATAGTTACAAACCATACCTATAGGAAAAGGTTAGTATCCAAAGTATATAAGGAACTAATACAACTGTAGGAAACCTGAGAAAAATGGGCAAATGACCCGCTTAGTCATTTTCCAAAAAAGGCATAGAGATAGCCAGCAGGTATATGAAAAGGTACTCAAAATCACTAATCATCCGGAAAATGCAAATCAAAACCACAAGAAGATATCACCTCATACCTGATGGGATGGCTATTATTAAAAAGAGAAGAGATAAAAAATGCTAGCAAGAATGTGCAGAAAAGGAAATCCTTGTGCACTGTTGGCTGAAATGTAAACTGGTGCAGCCAATATGGAAAATGGTATGGAGCTTCCTTAAAAAATTAAAAATAAAACTTCCGTATGATGCAGGAGTGCCACTCTGGATATATATCCAAAAGAAATGAAAGCAATTTCTCCAAGAAGCATCTGTACTCCTGTGGTCATTGTGGCATTATTCACAATACCCAAGATGTGAAAACTACATCAGTCCTTCTTCACAGATGAATGGAAAAGAAGATGAGATATATGTACACAATGGACTATTACTCAGCCATTAAAAATAATTGTCATCTGCGACAATATGGATGACTGAAGAATGTTATGCTATGTGAAGTAAGTCAAACATAGAAAGTATGATCTCACTTATATGTGGAATCTAAAAAAATCAAACTCGGGGCGCCTGGGTGGCGCAGTCGATTAAGCGTCCGACTTCAGCCAGGTCACGATCTCGCGGTCCGGGAGTTCGAGCCCCGCGTCGGGCTCTGGGCTGATGGCTCAGAGCCTGGAGCCTGTCTCCGATTCTGTGTCTCCCTCTCTCTCTGCCCCTCCCCCGTTCATGCTCTGTCTCTCTCTGTACCAAAAATAAATAAACGTTGAAAAAAATATATTAAAAAATAAATAAATAAATAAATAAATCAAACTCATAGAACTAGAGAATAGAATGTTGGTTACCAGGGGTTGGGGGGTGGGAGAAATTGGGAGATGATGGTAAAAGAGTGCAAATTTTGAGTTATAAGATGAAGTTCTGGCGATCTAATGTGCAGCGTGGTGACTGTGGTTACTTGAAATTTGCTAAGAGAGTAAATCTTAAGTGTTCTCATCACAAGCATGTGAGGTAAGGGATATGTTAATTAGCTTGATTATGGTAATCATTTCACAATATGTACATAAATCATCATGTCATCAAGTTATATAGCATAAATGCGTGCAATTTTTATTTGTCAATTAGACTGCAAATGCAGCAGAAAGAAAAGTGTATAAGGATACTAGAAGAAGTGATTACTAGCTCAAAAATTTGGTAAGATCTTTCATATTTATTGATTTCACAATATGTGGAATGCTATAAAATCAAAATGTAAGGTTCAAACTACCTTAGGTTATTATTATTATATGTTGAAATTTTAGTGATTATTTTGTTTTCAGGATTGTAGAAACACATTCACATTTATTTATAGGAGGGACACAATGTTATCTAAGATTTCATTTACCAAATTTTTTTCAGTATTTTTTTTAATTCTAGTTAGTTAACATACAGTGTAACATTAGTGATTCAGCACTTCAGAACATCACTCAGTGCTCATCACAAGTGCCCTCCTCAATCCCCATCATCCATTTAACCCATCCCTTCACCCACCTACCTCTGGTAACCATCAGTTTGCTGTCTATAGTTAAAGAGTCTGTTTCTTGGTTTGCCTCTCTCTCTTTTTTTTATTTTTTACCTATGCTTGTTTGTTTCTTGAATTCAATATATGAGTAAGGTTTCATTCCCCAATTTAAAATACTTTTGGGCAATGTGAAGACTTAAAGTTGTCTTCCATTTCCATGACATGCCTTTCCTCCCTTAATGTGACGAGCTGTGCTGGGTACTTGTAACTATTGATGCTACAGATTAAAAGTTCATGGCTATTCCTCCCCAGAGTAAACTGACATCATGATCAAGCATCCAATAGATGGTGCTGGGGGACTTTAGAAGTACATGACTTTTTGAAAGAGATTATGAATCTAAAATTAGGTAATTTCTCTGGATCCATCCTTTGCTTTAAATTTCTTTGCTTGTGAGGTGAGACATTTTCTTAATTTCTTAAGCCAGCTGATTTTGTGTTTGTGTGTGTGAGCTTGTTGCAGCACAAGGCAAACTAAAGGGTTTATACCTTCAACAGTTTTGCTTCTCAGATAAAAAATGATCATTTCTGGAGTAGATAAGTGTTGTGCTCTAGCTCTAAATGACATCTTAGCAATAAGACAAATAAGATCTAAGTAGTCTCTAGGCATTAACTTATATTTTCTTTTAGAGATTCTGGACTTTTTAGGGGAAAGTTAAAATCCAAATCTAGTATGTCTGACTATGGAGCCAAACCTATTAACCTCTATATGATCAACAGCAGATCATGGAACTCATATGACTTTTCCCAGTCGACACAGATTTTTCATCCTTTTTTATCTTTTAATGGGACATTTTATTTCTGTTAATGTATTACTGTGACAAGGCACATATGGCTTCACAAGAAAGATTTTTCTGTTGTTGGGTAGTTTTAGTTCTGAAGAGGGAGGAGAAATTCTCCCTTACACTGAACTCAAATTTAGTTCTTGACTTCTATTTATTCTAGTTCCATAACCATGAGAGACACAGGACAAGTACACCTTTATTTATTTTTTTTTTTATTTTTTTTTCAACGTTTATTTATTTTTGGGACAGAGAGAGACAGAGCATGAACGGGGGAGGGGCAGAGAGAGAGGGAGACACAGAATCGGAAACAGGCTCCAGGCTCTGAGCCATCAGCCCAGAGCCCGACGCGGGGCTCGAACTCACGGACCGCGAGATCGTGACCTGGCTGAAGTCGGACGCTTAACCGACTGCGCCACCCAGGTGCCCCAGGACAAGTACACCTTTAATTCACACACCCTGACATATTAGAAAACATCTGGCCAAAAAAAAAAAAAAAAAAAAAAAGCAAAGCAAACATCCACAGACCCTCCTGAATCTTTTCTTCTCTTACTTTATACCACTAAATGCTGAATTTTTAATGCAGTTGTCTATACCTGTGTGCAAAGAAACTTAGGAAACTGAGAGAAACAATTTCAGAAAATCAACATTCTAGATGAGTGCAAGAAATTATATATTTAGTTTGTCTGAGATAGATATGATCCTTTGAAAAGTGACCTGCTTTGGATTGTAAATTTTATGGTCACCCCTCACCCCCCTTTTTTTTGCTAACCTTTAGAAATAATCTCTTTAATCTGTCTTAATACTGATGTCAATTTTAGATTAAAGGGCACACATGTGACAAATTTTAAAGTTACTGGGAAGCTTTTCAATTTGTGTTAATATAGATGATAACTAACAGATTATCCACATTTGGAACCTAAAATTTATTATAATTTGGGGAATCTCATTAAAAATAAAATAACACATAGTTATAAAATTAGCTATAAAAATGACAATTTGAAAGGGGCCTTGGTAAGTGAGAGGCACTATAGCTTAAGATGAATTCGGTTCAGGGTTAATCTACCTTTGAACATTAAGTGTTGCTCTCTGAATCAACAAAACTTACAAACCCACCAATAGAAATATGGTATTTGCTTCTACTTAAGTTTCCTAAAGTGGAATTGCTAACATGGACTGGTAGACTATAAGATCCATAGGTGATTTTCCCTGAACATGTAACATAAGCAAAAAAATATAGTCCTAAAATGTGTTTGCTGAAATGAAGCCTAATAAATAAGAGAAATATTTATTTTGAATTTTAATAAGCATGTCTAATTTAAATGAAGTGTACAGGGGCGCCTGGGTGGCTCAGTCGGTTGGGCGGCCAACTTCAGCTCAGGTCATGATCTCGCGGTCCGTGAGTTCCAGCCCTGCGTTGGGCTGTGTGCTGACAGCTCGGAGCCTGGAGCCTGTTTCAGGTTCTGTGTCTCCCTCTCTCTGACCCTCCCCCGTTCATGCTCTGTCCCTCTCTGTCTCAAAAATAAATAAACGTTAAAAAAATTATTAAAAAAAATAAAATAAATGAAGTGTACATAAAAATGTTCTTAATTGCTAAACATAAATTTAAATTAACAATTTTGTACACTTCTTTTAGTAATTTATGATAGTAGGAACAACTTTATTTGCTGGCTTTTATTTTTTTTTTAATTTTTTTTCAACGTTTATTTATTTTTGGGACAGAGAGACACAGAGCATGAACGGGGGAGGGGCAGAGAGAGAGGGAGACACAGAATCGGAAACAGGCTCCAGGCTCCGAGCCATCAGCCCAGAGCCATCGGCCCAGAGCCATCGGCCCAGAGCCATCGGCCCAGAGCCATCAGCCCAGAGCCTGACGCGGGGCTGGAACTCACGGACCGCGAGATCGTGACCTGGCTGAAGTCGGACGCTTAATCGACTGCGCCACCCAGGCGCCCCTATTTGCTGGCTTTTAAAAGCAAGATTATAAGATGGGGAGCCTGAGTAGCTCAGTCAGTTGAGTGTCCAACTTTTGATTTCATCTCAGGTCATGATCTCATAGTTCGTGAGTTCGAGCCCCCGTGGGACTCTTTGCTGACAGCATAGAACCTGCTTGGGATTTTCTCTCTCTTCCTCTCTCTCTGCCCCTTCCCAGCTCACACGTGTGCATGCACTTCTCGCTCTCAAATAAACATTAAAAAAACTAAAAGCATAATTATAAGAAAAAAATCTTTAGTTATTTCTATAGAAAGAAAGAATTAAGGAAGAAAGGGAGGAAAGTGGGAGGGAGGGAGGGCATTTTAATGAATCCGCTTTAAAAATTCTCACACAACTTAACAATATGGATTATTTAAGCTCTTAGGGCCTCAGTTTCATTATATTTGAAGAAGAGAAGCTAAGTACATATTTATTATATGGAATTGAGTATGTGATATAACTTTGTAAACTGGAAAAATCTCTGTGTACAAAAGAAAGGTGTTAATTTTAACCTTCTCTAGAGGTTATACAGATGGGAAGCTCAGAATGGAACATGGAACTCTGAGTGATTTGCAATCATCTGAGTTAACCTGTGGACAACTCAAATCAATATTGGGGCCTCATCAGCTTGGCAGAATAGCTTTAAAGGTGACTTATAGAGGGAATTATCAAAATTCCCTCAACTGGAGCGAGAAATGATAAATGTTCATAATAATGGTCTAAAGGGAGCCCATTCGGTATCCTATTTAGTATAAAACTCACTTTTTTTCTTTGTGCTTTAAACTAATAAGGTTTTAAATACCCCTTTCAGCTCCTCTAATCAAAGCATTCAGGACACATTTTGCCACAGTTGAGGGATCTTTAACAATTCCCTTAGTCACTTACCTTTAAAGGTTACTAGTCAGTTGCATTATAAACTTAAGTTCTTAAAGGTTTCTACAATTCCTATTATTTATCTCTTCAAAGAATCATTTATTTAAAGAAATGAAATCATACAACTTCTTCCTATACTGTGGTTAGTGCTTTTGGTATTTTGAAAGATTTTCTTTGAACAGATGGGATATTTTGCTTAGGGAAAACTTGCATTTGCTAGCTTTTTTTAAAACATATTTTCAAGATTGTCAAAACATTACAAAATCATTAGGAGACTCCCATGTTAGAGTCTTGTCAGACATTTCATTATAAACTTACATTAGGATTCCAGCTATTTTAAATCACCAACAGCTTCAGCCAAGCACAATCTGTTAGTGAAGTTGAAATTTGTTTGGGGAATGTTGTAAATGAATTGCTATAGTTGTAGCTCAAGAGTGTCAAAATGAGTTTGCTGATAGAGCTCTGTGAAATTAGACTGGAACCATAAATCAAGGAGAGGTACTAATTCTCTAAGATTCAGTGGCACATTGGGAATAATGTAGTTTGCGGTCAATTATTTTTTATCATGAGGTATTCCAACAAAGTAAAATAAGAGGCGGCTAAGTATAACCAGATTTGTCATCAAATCTGTAAGTGTATTTTAGCTTTTAATTATTTGTGTGTGTATTATTTTAAGAAAATATATAAATCTTATCTTGGTTAGCAATTGAGGACAGTAAGTTTTTACTGTATGTCAACAAACTATGCTAGAAGAATGAAAATAATTGCTGTCAAATAAAGATAAATTCAGTATTTTGTAAATCTGCTAGTCTAAGTTATACAACTATTTAAAAAGAAAGAACATTAAGTTTTAGTGGTTTTATAACAGCAGAAGTTTAATTCCTGTTGTTAAACAAGTTTTTTTCTTTGTTTGTTTGTTTGTTTGTTTGTTTGTTTTATTCAGCATAAGTTCCACATCATGTCCTTTTCACTCCAGAACTTAAATGGTAAAGAAGCAACTACTATCTAGGACCCTTTACAGTTTTTTTTTATTTTTTAAGTTTATCTAGTTAGAGAGAGAGAGAGAGAGAGAGAGAGAGAGAGAGAGAGAATCCCAAGCAGGCTCCATGCTGTCAGTACAGAGCCTGATGTGGGGCTCAGACCCATGAACTGTGAGATCATGACCTGAACTGAAATCAAGAGTTGGAGGCATAACCCACTAAGCCACTAAGGCGCCCAAGACCCTTGACATTTTGAAGTAAAGGGAAAATAGCAATGGCAAACTAAATAATAGCTCTTAAAGTTTACATCCCATTGGACAAACAAAGCAAGCCACATGACAAACCTGAAGTCAATGTGTGGGAAGGACAGTCTTCCCTTTGAAAGAGTTGCATAGATTCTGTGTGTGTGTGTGTGTGTGTGTGTGTGTGTGTGTGTTAGCCAACAAATATTTTGAAGAGATAATGCAAACTACCACAAAACACATGAAGATATAAATTTACTGGGGAAATAATATGCTTTTTATCTCATAAAGAGAGAAAAAATATCTGTATATCAGTTCATAGATTAAAATTAGGGGGAGTTTCTTTTCTCCTACTGGAGTATCTTTTTCATTTATGTTGTTGGGTTGAGTTAGTGTCTCAAGACAAGATCCTAGGATTAATGAAACATTGATATACCCTCATATCTCTGTAATTCCTTTACAATTAAGTAAAAACTTTTCAGACTAATGAATTATTCTGGACTAAAGAAAATCCAACTTTACAGTATTTTTTATAAAAGACATTTCAATAGTAAGATAAGTATTAGGAAAGCACTTTAGTTTCAAGTTGGCTCTGTGTTCTAATTCTAATGTCAAATTCTTACAAAGGAACATAAAATATATCCACTTAAGACATAACATTTGCACTATAAATATAGAAATGTAAATTAGCAATTTATAAAATCATTTCTGTGTCATAAAAATGATGCATGTTATGAATTATAAATTCAAACTGTGTAGGTATTTAGAATTTATGGAGTCTATCAATCTGTGCTAAAATAAGATAAAAACAATGGTCAGAAATTTCTGATTTGACAGAACTATATTTGAATTAATTTTTAAAAATCTTTAAAAAGTTTATTTTGAGAGAGAGAGCGAGAGCGAGGGTGCAAGCAGGGGAGGGTCAGAGAGAGAAGGAGAGAGGGATAATCCCAAGCAGGCTCCACCCTATCAGCATGGAGCCCGATGCGGGGCTTGAACTCATGAACCGTGAGATCATGACCTGAGCTGAAATCAAGAGTTGGACGCTTAATCAACTGAGCCACACGGGCACCCCTATATATGAATTAATTTTAATCTCTGAGATGTTTAAGATATGTCTTAAATTCTCTTTCACTTTTGTTATTTATAAAATGGAAATAATAAGGATTTTTCAAGGTTACCTTGTAAGATACATGATCAGTAAAAACGTTAGCTTGCTCTTTCATCTTCAGTGTGCCCCATCAAAAAGAGGCATTTCCTTTGGATAATGAGAGTTATCTTGTGGGAAAGTGTATTCCTGTGGAAATCCATATGAAGTCTGTAGAGAATTGTATCCCAAGGATAGTAATTTGCATTCATGAATGAATTCATAGATGGCACCTTTTAAGGAAAATACAAAGTAAGGAGCATATTCTGTACTTTCTTCTATGAGTTACTACTGTTCAACACTAATGTGAAGTGAGGGGCAAGTAGTAATATCTGAGCAGGTATTATCGCTGAACAAATGTGCATCTCTAGTTTTCCTCAAGGAGTTATATATATTATTTCTATGTACTATGTATTTTTCAAAATCACACGTAATATTCAAAATTGCAATTCAGAGTCAAATGCCATTGCATTATCTACAAATCTACCTACTTACATTAGCACCTGACCATACAGTGCACTATATTAAGACCTGGGATTCTAAGACTGTTCACTTTTAATTATACAGATTTAGAAAGATGATATATTGCAACTCTCTCTAGTACATATATTATTCTTACAGTCTACTCTTAACACTTTAAGGAAATTTTAAATTGGACTGTTTAATAAATTATTAGTATTTGCACAATAGTTTGATATTTCTGGATTGAAGCACAATGAGAAATAATACAAATGGCAGAATTTTATGAATTATCAACAGTGGTGAGTCACTGTTTTACAGAAGAAACATAAAAATTATACTCATTTAACTTTTGCAACTATAGCAAAGCAGTTATTCATTTTTTGCCCCTCAGAATGGATGCATTGCAGAAAATCTTCAAAACTTCTCAACCCACTTAAGGAATTGAAAAAAAATAATAATTCCAATGAAGCACTGAAATGCATTAATGTTTCTTTCTAAGAGCTAATTTAAAAAGGCCACTTATATTGTTAACTCCCATTAGTGACTGATTTTACATTATTAGTCATTTTGCAGTAAAAGGAGTGAGTGCAAAGACCTAACAATGGTTGTACAATTGGGGATAAAGTTCAAATCTCCTAACTCTCAGTGCAGCTGACTCTAAGGCCTAATAAATGATTTAATTTTATTTGAAGTATAAGCAGATATCTAGCATAAATGTTAGTGATTTTTATCCCCCACATGCTTTCACTGTTAATTAGATTGTCAAAGGTAAACAAAGTTCACTAATTGCATATTTTCTCTAAATTATGAGAATTGAATATTTTTAAATTGAAAGCTTAAGAAAGATAAATAGCAATACCTTTGCCTTCTTTTGTGCTTCATTAATGTGCGTTGAGTGTATTTGTGTTTTAACAATTGCTGTGGTAATTATTCTGTTTAGTGAACAGTAAATCTTGTGTAAAGAAACAGAAGGATATTAAGCTTTGTCATTGCTCTTGCTCAACATAGGCAATATTCTTCTTGAAAATGACTACATAATATACATAAGGCAATATTTGTTCTTTTGATTTTCGTCAAATTGGCAGAAGCAAATTTAATAAATTTGGTATTTAAATCTGCAATGAAATTCAGAGTTAAGCAATGAAAAATTGAGAAAGTATTTTCTCTAAGAAACAAGTTAATTGGATCTTACCCTTAATCATCTAATAGCGAAGCATTTGAGACATTCTTGTATATTTCATAAAACATTTTATGAAAGCAAAGGGCAAAATGTGAGATAAAATGGAAAGAATGACAAAATATATGAAAAAGAATATTTAAAATGTGTTTTGACCCTTCATTTTTATGAAAATAATAGGTCTTCATGTCTTTTACTTAATTTTATAATTCTGATTTATACCAATATTTGCCCATCTATGGCTTCTAAGGGGCAAAGTCCTCTGTTATTAATTTAGAGTTCTCCGGGTATTATTTAATTAGAGTTTGCAATTAATAACAAGCAGGGAAAAAAAAATTCCCCTGGCATTTTACTGATTTTCCTACTACAATGGCAGACATAATTATGTATCCATATTCATTCTTTTTTACAAAAAATGTTTATTTTTCACGTGTGTGCAAGCAGAGAGAGAGTGAGACAGAGAATCCAAAGCAGGCTCTACACTGACAGCAGAGAGCCCAGTGTAGGGCTCAAATGAACGAACCATGAGATATGACCTGAGCCAAAGTCGGAGGCTTAACTGACTGAGCCACCCAGGTGTCCCCACCTTCATTCTTAATTTGCTTCCTTTCTTAAGATTAGAGACTGTGGGATAAAAATGTCATTTAACTCTTTAAAATCAACATGTCATCAGGAGGCTTACATTCTGAATATTAAAAAAATAAGTGTGGCTATTTCCTATTAAAAATATCATTTAGTTTGGTCTTATGAGTATATATTAGATAATTCGGACAAAAAATTAAGAACGATATCATATACATTCATTTGAGAATAGTTTAATGCACTTCATTTTCTTTTGACTTATGCTTTAACATTTATGTATCAATGCAAAACTGGATTCTACTTAGAAGTTAACTTGAAAAAATATTTTAAATATGTCATTTAAATTTTTCCAAGTCATGCCAGCCTGTAAGTATTTCAAAGTCTAAGTAATAGTTCTAGCACAAATATTATTGTCTCTCTGCTCGTTTACTGTTATGGGAAATCAGTCCCACATTGATTCATCTATTTCGGTTAATCTCCAGTCAATGGAGATTTTCCATGTATGAAAAAAAAAAAAAAAACAACCCAAATCTGGAAACAGTAATCACTTTGCCATGGCTATTTTCTCCTCCCCTTTACTGACTGTATTATTGATGAATTCCAATAAAAATCTACGTAAATGCACTTTGCTTCTGTCACTATTTCTGCTGAAAATGGAATCAATGCAGAAGGTGCAGTCTTTTATGATCCCAAATCTCCCTCAGATGCTAGAATGACTCTACAGGACTGAAAGAACTAGAGAGATCACCTCCTCGTTTTCTCTTTTTTACACATCTTTGGTTTTGAATCTGAGCATGTCCAATTGCATCCTCAGTGTTTCTCCTTCGAAAAATAAGTCCATCAGCCCCTCAGTCTATCTTAGTCAATTGTTCATCTGATGAGCCTTCTTCTTTTCTCTACTTCTGTCAACACAGAAAATTCCTCCTCTGACCCCTCATCCATTCATCAAATAAAGCCAAGTGTAAGTGGGGTGCCTGGGTGGCTCAGTCAGTTTAGCATCTGACTTCAGCTCAGGTCATGATCTCTCAGTTCATGAGTTCAAGACCTGAGTCAGGCTCTGTGCTGACAGCTCAGAGCCTGGAGCCTGCTTTGGATTCTGTGTCTCCCTCTCTCTCTGTCCCTCTCCTGCTCACACTGTCTCTCTCAAAAAAATAAATAAACATTAAAAAATAAAAAAAGTCAACTACAAATGGCTCATTAAACTCAGATCACCCAAACAGCATAGTTATATAAAATAAAAAGCAAGTGCTCGCTTCAGCAACCCATATACTAAAGTTGAAACAACATAGAGAAGATTAGCATAGTCCCTGCACAAGATGACATGAAAATCTGTAAAGCATTTCATACTAAAATATAAAATAAAGTTGAAAAATAAAATATTGATTTATTTTTTATTAAAAAAACTCATCTACGGCTTCATGTCTTATCACAACATGACAAGAACTTGGATATTATCACTCCTGAACTTACACCAAGAAAATAAGTTGAATAAGTTGAAATTCAGTGACTTTCTTGGACTCATCAGGAATTTGTGATTCCCATGGCAAATTACCACTTCAAATTCTGGAGAGATTGCCAGATCTAGAGAATTACATCAGAGATACGCTTACCTAGAGCAGAAGCTACTGGAGTCAACAACTGGTAGGACAACTTAAATGGTAACTTTGGTGAATTGCTGAAGGCTGAGGGTTGATTAGCATGAGATGGGGAGACTGCTGGCAGCTACAGTATTAGATGGGCCTCCATAATTTTGTGGGTTTCACCCTCAGGAACCCACTAAATTTTAATAGTGAAGAGACAAGAAAGATCTCATATTCCTGGCATGGCAGAGAAATGTAACCATTTTGTTTTTGTTTTTGTTTTTTTTGTTTGTTTGTTTTTTTCAAAGTAACTTTTTATATTTATTTATTTATTTTTTTTTATTTATATATGAAATTTATTGTCAAATTGGTTTCCATACAACACCCAGTGCTCATCCCAAAAGGTGCCCTCCTCAATACCCATCACCCACCCTCTCCTCCCTCCCACCCCCCATCAACCCTCAGTTTGCTCTCAGTTCTCAACAGTCTCTTATGCTTTGGCTCTCTCCCACTCTAACCTCTTTTTTTTTTTTTTTTTTCATTCCCCTCCCCCATGGGTTCCTGTTAAGTTTCTCAGGATCCACATAAGAGTGAAACCATATGGTATCTGTCTTTCTCTGTATGGCTTATTTCACTTAGCATCACACTCTCCAGTTCCATCCACGTTGCTACAAAAGGCCATATTTCATTTTTTCTCATTGCCACGTAGTATTCCATAGTGTATATAAACCACAATTTCTTTATCCATTCATCAGTTGATGGACATTTAGGCTCTTTCCATAATTTGGCTATTGTTGAGAGTGCTGCTATGAACATTGGGGTACAAGTGCCCCTATGCATCAGTACTCCTGTGTCCCTTGGATAAATTCCTAGCAGTGCTATTGCTGGGTCATAGGGTAGGTCTATTTTTAATTTTCTGAGGAACCTCCACACTGCTTTCCAGAGCGGCTGCACCAATTTGCATTCCCACCAACAGTGCAAGAGGGTTCCCGTTTCTCCACATCCTCTCCAGCATCTATAGTCTCCTGATTTGTTCATTTTGGCCACTCTGACTGGCGTGAGGTGATATCTGAGTGTGGTTTTGATTTGTATTTCCCTGATAAGGAGCGACGCTGAACATCTTTTCATGTGCCTGTTGGCCATCCGGATGTCTTCTTTAGAGAAGTGTCTATTCATGTTTTCTGCCCATTTCTTCACTGGGTTATTTGCTTTTCGGGTGTGGAGTTTGGTGAGCTCTTTATAGATTTTGGATACTAGCCCTTTGTCCGATATGTCATTTGCAAATATCTTTTCCCATTCCGTTGGTTGCCTTTTAGTTTTGTTGGTTGTTTCCTTTGCTGTGCAGAAGCTTTTTATCTTCATAAGGTCCCAGTAATTCACTTTTGCTTTTAATTCCCTTGCCTTTGGGGATGTGTCGAGTAAGAGATTGCTACGGCTGAGGTCAGAGAGGTCTTTTCCTGCTTTCTCCTCTAAGGTTTTGATGGTTTCCTGTCTCACATTCAGGTCCTGTATCCATTTTGAGTTTACTTTTGTGAATGGTGTGAGAAAGTCGTCTAGTTTCAACCTTCTGCATGTTGCTGTCCAGTTCTCCCAGCACCATTTGTTAAAGAGACTGTCTTTTTTCCATTGGATGTTCTTTCCTGCTTTGTCAAAGATGAGTTGGCCATACGTTTGTGGGTCTAGTTCTGGGGTTTCTATTCTATTCCATTGGTCTATGTGTCTGTTTTTGTGCCAATACCATGCTGTCTTGATGATGACAGCTTTGTAGTAGAGGCTAAAGTCTGGGATTGTGATGCCTCCTGCTTTGGTCTTCTTCTTCAAAATTACTTTGGCTATTCGGGGCCTTTTGTGGTTCCATATGAATTTTAGGATTGCTTGTTCTAGTTTCGAGAAGAATGCTGGTGCCATTTTGATTGGGATTGCATTGAATGTGTAGATAGCTTTGGGTAGTATTGACATTTTGATAATATTTATTCTTCCAATCCATGAGCAGGGAATGTCTTTCCATTTCTTTAAATCTTCTTCAATTGCCTTCATAAGCTTTCTATAGTTTTTAGCATACAGATCCTTTACATCTTTGGTTAGATTTATTCCTAGGTATTTTATGCTTCTTGGTGCAATTGTGAATGGGATCCGTTTCTTTATTTGTCTTTGGTTGCTTCATTGTTAGTGTATAAGAATGCAACTGATTTCTGTACATTGATTTTGTATCCTGCAACTTTGCTGAATTCATGTATCAGTTCTAGCAGACTTTTGGTGGAGTCTATCGGATTTTCCATGTATAATATCATGTCATCTGCACAAAGCGAAAGCTTGACTTCATCTTTGCCAATTTGGATGCCTTTGATTTCCTTTTGTTGTCTGATTGCTGATGCTAGAACTTCCAGCACTATGTTAAACAACAGCGGTGAGAGTGGGCATCCCTGTCGTGTTCCTGATCTCAGGGAAAAAGCTCTCAGTTTTTCCCCGTTGAGGATGATGTTAGCTGTGGGCTTTTCATAAATGGCTTTTATGATCTTTAAGTATGTTCCTTCTATCCCGACTTTCTCAAGGGTTTTTATTAAGAAAGGGTGCTGGATTTTGTCAAAGGCCTTTTCTGCATCGATTGACAGGATCATATGGTTTTTCTCTTTTTTTTTGTTAATGTGATGTATCACGTTGATTGATTTGCGAATGTTGAACCAGCCCTGCATCCCAGGAATGAATCCCACTTGATCATGGTGAATCATTCTTTTTATATGCCGTTGAATTCGATTTGCTAGTATCTTATTGAGAATTTTTGCATCCATATTCATCAGGGATATTGGCCTGTAGTTCTCTTTTTTTACTGGGTCTCTGTCTGGTTTAGGAATCAAAGTAATACTGGCTTCATAGAATGAGTCTGGAAGTTTTCCTTCCCTTTCTATTTCTTGGAATAGCTTGAGAAGGATAGGTATTATCTCTGCTTTAAACGTCTGGTAGAATCCCCTGGGAAGCCATCTGGTCCTGGACTCTTATTTGTTGGGAGATTTTTGATAACCAATTCAATTTCTTCGCTGGTTATGGATGGGTCTGTTCAAGCTTTCTATTTCCTCCTGATTGAGTTTTGGAAGAGTGTGGGTGTTCAGGAATTTGTCCATTTCTTCCAGGTTGTCCAATTTGTTGGCATATAATTTTTCATAGTATTCCCTGATAATTGTTTGTATCTCTGAGGGATTAGTTGTAATCATTCCATTTTCATTCATGATTTTATCTATTTGGGTCCTCTCCCTTTTCTTTTTGAGAAGCCTGGCTAGAGGTTTGTCAATTTTGTTTATTTTTTCAAAAAACCAACTCTTGGTTTCGTTGATCTGCTCTACTGTTTTTTTAGATTCTATATTGTTTATTTCTGCTCTGAACTTTATTATTTCTCTTCTTCTGCTGGGTTTAGGCTGCCTTTGCTGTTCTGCTTCTATTTCCTTTAGGTGTGCTGTTAGATTTTGTATTTGGGATTTTTCTTGTTTCTTGAGATAGGCCTGGATTGCAATGTATTTTCCTCTCAGGACTGCCTTCGCTGCGTCCCAAAGCGTTTGGATTGTTGTATTTTCATTTTCGTTTGTTTCCATATATTTTTTAATTTCTTCTCGAATTGCCTGGTTGACCCACTCATTCGTTAGTAGGGTGTTCTTTAACCTCCATGCTTTTGGAGGTTTTCCAGACTTTTTTCTGTGGTTGATTTCAAGCTTCATAGCATTGTGGTCTGAAAGTATGCATGGTATGATTTCAATTCTTGTAAACTTATGAAGGGCTGTTTTGTGACCCAGTATATGATCTATCTTGGAGAATGTTCCATGTGCACTCGAGAAGAAAGTATATTCTGTTGCTTTGGGATGCAGAGTTCTAAATAGATCTGTCAAGTCCATCTGATCCAATGTCTCATTCAGGGCCCTTGTTTCTTTATTGACCGTGTGTCTAGATGATCTATCCATTTCTGTAAGTGGGGTGTTAAAGTCCCCTGCAATTACCACATTCTTCTCAATAAGGTTGCTTATGTTTATGAGTAATTGTTTTATATATTTGGGCGCTCCGGTATTCGGCGCATAGACATTTATAATTGTTAGCTCTTCCTGATGGATAGACCCTGTCACTATTATATAATGTCCTTCTTCATCTCTTGTTACAGCCTTTAATTGAAAGTCTAGTTTGTCTGATAGAAGTATGGCTACTCCAGCTTTCTTTTGGCTTCCAGTAGCATGATACATAGTTCTCCATCCCCTCACTCTCAATCTAAAGGTGTCTTCAGGTCTAAAATGAGTCTCTTGTAGACAGCAAATAGATGGGTCTTGTTTTTTTATCCATTTGATACCCTATGTCTTTTGGTTGGCGCATTTAATCCATTTACATTCAGTGTTATTATAGAAAGATATGGGTTTAGAGTCATTGTGATGTGTGTATGTTTTATGCTTGTAGTGATGTCTCTGGTACTTTGTCTCACAGGGTCCCCCTTAGGATCTCTTGGAGGGCTGGTTTAGTGGTGACAAATTCCTTCAGTTTTTGTTTGTTTGGGAAGACCTTTATCTCTCCTTCTATTCTAAATGACAGACTTGCTGGGTAAAGGATTCTCGGCTGCATATTTTTTCTGTCTAGCACACTGAAAATCTCGTGCCAATTCTTTCTGGCCTGCCAAGTTTCAAAAGAGAGATCAGTCACGAGTCTTATAGGTCTCCCTTTATATGTGAGGGCACGTTTACCCCTTGCTGCTTTCAGAATTTTCTCTTTATCCTTGTATTTTGCCAGTTTCACTATGATATGTCGTGCAGAAGATCGATTCAAGTGACGTCTGAAGGGAGTTCTCTGTGCCTCTTGGATTTCAATGCCTTTTTCCTTCCCCACTTCAGGGAATTTTCAGCTATTATTTCTTCAAGTACCCCTTCAGCACCTTTCCCTCTCTCTTCCTCCTCTGGGATACCAATTATGCGTATATTATTTCTTTTTAGTGTATCACTTAGTTCTCTAATTTTCCCCTCATACTCCTGGATTTTTTTCTCTTTCTTTTTCTCAGCTTCCTCTTTTTCCATAACTTTATCTTCTAGTTCACCTATTCTCTCCTCTGCCTCTTCAATCCGAGCCGTGGTGGTTTCCATTTTGTTATGCATTTCGTTTAAATCGTTTTTCAGCTCCTCGTGACTGTTCCTTAGTCCCTTGATCTCTGTAGCAAGAGATTCTCTGCTGTCAGCTATACTGTTTTCAAGCCCAGCGATTAATTTTATGACTATTATTCTAAATTCACTTTCTGTTATATTATTTAAATCCTTTTTGATCAGCTCATTAGCTGTTGTTATTTCCTGGAGATTCTTCTGAGGGGAATTCTTCCGCTTGGTCATTTTGGATAGTCCCTGGCGTGGTGAG
>NW_024412405.1:28521362-28569661 GCF_014898765.1 Herpailurus yagouaroundi
ATAGTTGATATTCCAAGATCAGAGGTTAAAATGGAAATCAAATACTGCCAGTCATCTGACTTTGTTCTTTCACAAAGTTATTTTGATTACTCTAGTTCTTTTGCATTTCCATGTGGGTTTTTTAATCAACCTGTTAACAAAATAAAAAACCAAATAAATAAAACTATGATTTGTAATGCATTGAATCTTTAGGTCATTTTAGGAAAATTGATATCTTAACAATATTAATTGTTTAAATTCTCTCAAGAATGTTTCCTAGTTTTAGTGTACAGGTCCTTGGTTATCTTTCTGTCAGAATCATGTCAAAATTGAATATTTGCAATACTATAATAAGTGGTATTGTTTTGAATTTCAGTTTCTGATTGTTGATAGTATAAAAAAATTATGATTGCTTTTTATATATTGATATTGTTATCTGTAGCCTTGCTAAACTGAATTACAATTCTAGTAGAATGTTTTTGTATAATTTTAGCTGTGGGATTTTTATAGATGCCCTTTTTCAGGTTGGAGTGTTGAGGAAGTTTCCTTCTATTCTTAGATTGCTGACAATTTTTTTTAAGTTTATTTATTTAGTTTTGAAGAGAGAATGTGAAGAGGGGAGGGGCAGAGAGAGATGGAGAGAGAATCCCAAGCAGGCTCCGTTTTATCAGCGCAAGAGCCCAAGGCATGGCTCAAACTGACAGTGAGATCATGACCTGAGCCAAAATCAAATAGGGCGCTTAACCAATTGAGCCATCCAGGCACTCCAATAATTTTTTTTAATGTGGTGTTGGATTTTCTCCAGTCCTTGTCTCACATCTATCAGGATGATCATGTGGGTTTGTTCTTTATTCTATTAATAAAATATAAAATAATGATCAGAGCAGAGGCTGGGGTGAGTTAGATGGAGCACTTGGGCACAAACTTTGAGATTACTCTTGGGTCATGAAAGATTTGGTACTTCTTCAAAATCACCATACTTAGCTCTGCACTCAGCTCACTCTAGTCCCAGACCGACACTGATTGATTTTCAAATGTCACATGAACATATCATTGCTGGAGTAATTCCAAATTGGCTGTGAATTTAGTCTTTTTAAAAATATTTTGTTGTATTTATGTTGTTAATATTTGGTAGAGATTATGGAGTCTATATTTCTAAGAGACATTGATGTGTGGTTTTATTTTTGTGTAATATCTGAGTCTGATCTGATCAGCCTATGATCACATAGTGAATTGGGAAGTGTTTACTCATGTCTGTTGTGGTAGAGTTTGTGAAGAATTGTTTTGTTTTCTTTAAATGGTTGGTGGTATTAACCAGTATGGCCATTTGAGTCTGGGCTTTCCCTTGTGAGAAGTCTCGTATTCATTAATTATATTTCCTCATTGGTCATAAGTCTATTAATATTTTATATTTTTTCTTCATGAATTTTTGGTAAATTTTGTCTTATGAGCATTCCCCCATTTTATATAATTTGTATAATTTGTTGCCATAAAGTTGTTCAGGGGATTTCACTATAGTCCTTTTACTTTCTGTACTATCAATAGTGATGTTCTTCCAGGCTTTACTTTTGTAATTTGTGTCTTCTCTTTTATTTTTTTGGTCACACTAGCTAAAAGTTTTTGAACATTGCTTATATTTTGGTTTTGTTGATTTCCTCTGTTGTTCTTTTCTACATTCATGATTTCTACCCTAATTTTTATATTCTCCCTCTACTTGATTGGCTTTGGATTCCCCTTCTTTTCTTAGGTTATTAAGCTGGGGACTTATGCAATTAATATCAGACCATTCTTCTTATTTAATATGTGTCTGTATATGTGTATGTTTGAAGATACACATTTCAGGTAAAGACTTTTATAGCTACATTCCATAAATTTGGATATGTTTGTTTTTCTTTTATTTAGCTCAAAAAATTTTCTGATTTCTCCTGTGATTTCTTATTTGTTCAACATGTTTGTTGATCCCAACATTAATGGATTTCCCATATTGATTTGATTTATAAATTCCTTTCATTTTTAAAACATCTTAAATGATTTCAGTTCTTTTAAACACATTGCAGGTGAACATATGGTCTATCTTGGATAACGTAGATGCATTGCGAAAAATCCTATGCATTGTGTTATTGTTGGGGAGAAGGTTGCTATGATTTCAGTTAGGTCAGATTAATGGAGCTTGAGTAATAATTTTTTCAGTAGCATAAATTGAGTAAGATGTATTCAGATCTCCAACTATGAATGTTTATGTTTCTTGCTTAAATTTTGTTTTTGCTTCATATATTTTGTGGCTTATTGTTAGACATGATAGATTAATACTTGTTTTATCATCTTGATTTGTTGACATGTGCCAGGTGATTATAAAGTGTCCTTGTTTTCCTCTAACACTCCTTTTAAAAAAAAAATTTAGGGGCGCCAGGGTGGCGCAGTCGGTTAAGCGTCCGACTTCAGCCAGGTCACGATCTCGCGGTCCGTGAGTTCGAGCCCCGCGTCAGGCTCTGGGCTGATGGCTCAGAGCCTGGAGCCTGTTTCCGATTCTGTGTCTCCCTCTCTCTCTGCCCCTCCCCCGTTCATGCTCTGTCTCTCTCTGTCCCTAAAAAAATAAATAAACGTTGAAAAAAAAATTTTTTTTTAAATTTATTTTGTTTCCTTCACTTGATAAATTAATTGATATGTCTTCTAATTGAGTCTTTTTTAAAAATGTTTGTTTATTTATTTATTGAGAGAATGAGTGAGAGTGGAGGAGGGGCAGAAAGAGAGGGAGAGACAGAATCCCAAACAGGTTCCAAGCTGTCAGTGCAGAGTCCGACGTATGACTTGATCTCATGAACCATGAGATCATGACCTGAGCTCATATCAAGAGTCAGAGGCTTAACCAACTAGGCCACCCAGGTGCCCCTAAATGACTAATTCTTAAATATGGTTTCCTTTAGATCTTTGAATATATATAGCTACACTGAAGCCTTTTTCTGCTAAGACCAGCATTGTGGTCCTTTCATGGAAGTTTCTATTGACTGCTTTCTCATGAGTCATGCTTTCTTACTTCTTTGCATATTTTATAATTGTGGGTTGAAAAACACATTTTCAGCATTATATTTTAGCAACTCTGAACATATTCACCATGTCAGAGGTTGTCATTGTTGCTTTTTCTTGTTTAGTGATTTGCCTGGCCTAATTTTGTGGTATATACCTATACCAAAGTATGCAACCCTGAACTCACACTCAGTCTCTCTCTCTCTCTCTCTCTCTCTCTCTTTATGTTTTTTGGTGTTTTTCGTTTGTTTGTTCTGTTTTGTTTTTCTCATTGTATTTTTAAGGCTAGAATCCTAAGAGTTGTACCTGGATTATCATGCTTGGAGGTAACCAAATGGTTGGTCAGCAGTTGGTCTGAAACACCTTCAGTCAATAAGTCTTCCACTTTTTCCTAATGGGCAGGTATATGGCTTAGGGAATGAATTCAAATTGTGGCAAATTAAAACTATGTCCAAGCTTTTACTCTCTGTCAGGCCTTCTCATGTCACCTCTGTTCATGTGTAAGTCCTCACAACGAGCCATAAACGTGTGCATAAGTATGTCTTGATTAGAATAAGGAAAACATTACTTCCTATCAAGATCAATGAATGATCTTGATAATTCATAACATTTTACTGCTTCTTGTAACCTTCATTTTATGTGATGGTGATTTAACACTAGCATAAATTTTCAGTTACTAAAAACATATATGTTCTCATAACACCATGTGCTGCTTTCTAGCACTTATCAAAGTTGTAAAGTAGTACTTACAAAAGTCTGTTTTTGTTTTATTTTGCCCACTGGACTGTAAGCTGAATGAGAGCAGGAACCATATCTGTTCTTGCTCTCTATTTTACTTTCAGATGCCTCGCTAAAATCCCCACATCAAATAGTATTTCTAGGCATTCCAGTCCAGATCGTAACTCAGAGCACCCACGAGTCTGTGTGAGGGTCCTCTCTGGCCAATGGTGTCTACTCCACAAAGGTGGAAAACCTAATATGCTACGGAAGGAAAGTTCCCTCCTAGAAATAGCTCTCAATCAACGTATGCTGAAAAACCTAGCTCCTAAAAGCATGTTAAAGGTCTTGTATGAACCCTTAATTATAATTCTTTGTAAGTCAAAAGTGTCTGATTCATCTAATAATTTAAAAGAGGTCAGGGTACCTGGGTGGCTCTGTCTGTTAGGCATTCAACTCTTGATTTTGGCTCAGGTCATGATCCTGTGGTTCAGGAGATAGAGCCCCACATGGGGTTCTGCGCTGATGGCACAGAGCCTGCTTGGGACTGTCTCCCTCTCTCTCTGCCCTTTCCCCTGCTTGTTCTCTCTCTCTCAATAAATAAATAAACCCTAAAAAGTTAAAAAATATAAAATAGGTCAGAAAAAATATTAAAGAGCCAACTGTTGCCTGGAGAATATCTGAACTCTTTCCTAAAGTAGTCTTGCCTTTGATGGAAAGTGAGTGTCCTCTTGAAGAAGTGATACTTTATGAATCACATTCTTACTCTACCAGATTCAGTGATGCAGAGATGTTTCCATGCTGTTATATCAAATTTACTAGTTTGACATATATGGTAGTTATATAATACACAGACTTTATTGCTAACAAATGGATGCATGAGTTAGGATGAATTTTGCCCACAATAAATTCAAAGATTGTTACCGCTAAAGTAAAATGTATTAACCCCATGTCAAACTTTTTAATTGTCTTCATAACATTTATTTCATTGCACAGCAGATTATTCTTTTTAAGTATTTCCTAGTTGGCTTTATGAAATAGGTAACATTAAACATATTTAATGTTTATATACTAAAGAGGTACATAGACTATTTATAATAGCACTGAGGGCACCTTCCAAATATGTTTTCAGAAGTATCAAACATTCTTTCTTGCTTTGCGGTTGTAAGGTTGTAAATTAAGATAGTTAATTCAAGAAGTGCTTTAAAATGTTGCATCTATGTATATGTGAATCACTATAGATCAGTAATATGATGAATATTGTTATTCCTTAAATTTTTATAAAGACACTTAAAATGCCAGAAGTCAGGTGTAAAAAGAAAGGAGTTAGACTGACTTTCCATTAAACCTAATAGCTAAGTTTCTGTTTGTATTTTGTTTGTAATAAGAGAATGTTAACCCAAACTCTCAGAATAATTGAATTAAACATAAATGATCTGGGATACTTTAATTGTGGGAAATATGTTTATAAAGTAAAATTATGAGAATGTTTCTTATATTCAGGATTTAGTGAAATGCCACCTATACAAGGGTAGATTTATCAGGCCACTAGGAGATACTTCTCATGTTTGAAAAATATGATCTTCTGGCAATTTACATTTGCATTTTAAATTATTTTTTCCTATACATATGTGTCAATAACAAAATAAGGCCTGTCTACCAGAATGTCATACTTTTTGCAAGCTATAGCATATATCTTCCAAAAGATTATTTACCAAGTAAGAAAACCGGCAGGAACAGATGTACAGAGATTTTCTGTGGTCTGTCGGAAGTTCTGCTTTCTTCCTCAAAGAGGAAGAGATCATATAAAAGCCAGGGGAGGCAAGACTCAGAAGGGAATATAGGAAGCATCTGTTACTTACAAGTAAATGGATCTGGACTGTTTCAGAATGTGCGGAGGGAGCTAAAAGAGTGACAAGTAATGGTTTCGGCATCCCAAATGTCAGTGTTTGATGTGAAGTAGAATAGGAAGTTATTTCTTAAGACGTGAAAGAGGAAACCAAAAATGAAAACAATTTTGGTGGTTTTCTATTTAATCCAGTGGGTGAGAGAGAGACAGAGCAAGAGAGGAAGAGGAATCTTCTCCAGGATAATAAGCACTAAAGCATAAAGTAGCTGTCTAGCTGACCATCCCTTCTGAATGCTGTCTCCTGAAATGTGTCTACTAATGATTAAAACAGTGCACCCTACCTACCCAGTGAAAGTATCATGAAAATGATCTAGGGAATGTGAAAGTAAAAATGGATAAACATTATGATCCCTAAAAGTGACTCTTCTGTGTGTTTTTTTTTTTTTTACATAATCAGTGTCTTTAATAACTCTGTAAGTAAGGAATAATTATGCTGATTTCTAGATGAGGAAACTAAAACTCAGGTGTTTAAATTACTTTCCCAGAGTGAGCTGTATTTTAACAAATTCTGTCTACCTCCAGAATTCCTGCCTTTACACTCCTCTACCTTCTTTCTGTCTTTGGTGGGGGACATCAGTTATTTACCACTTATACTTTTCTGTTAAAGAAAATTTAAAAATTGTATATATTTAAAAATTTTAAATATCATAGAATAAATACATGTGTATCTTACTGTGTGCAATTTTAACATGATATAGTAAAATATCATATGCTAAGGGCCCTAGCATATGGATTGTCTGTTTTGAAAAATAGGCATGCATAGCACATGGCCTCAAACAGGTTTTAAAATGCAGATTCAAAGCCAGGAAGTATTTGTTGATGGTCACATGTTTCAAGGAGAAAGTTTGTAAAATGATATATGGCTCATAGGCATTCTTTTGTGATCCAGAGAGAACTAAATTGGGTATCCACAGCTTTTGCATGGATAACTGAGATCCCTTTCCAATGACACTTTGGGGAAAAGGCTAAGATGACCTTCCTCAGCAGTAAAATATAGTAATCCTATAACACATGGCTCTCCAACCACACCATTTCAAGAGGAATCTGGGTTTGTTTTTTTTTTGTTTTCTTAAGTTTATTTATTTATTTTGAAAGAGACAGAGACAGCATGAGTGGGGGTGGGGGACAGAGAGAGGGGGAAACAGAGAATCCCAAGCAGACTCCACACTGCCAGTGCAGAGCTTGACAGGGGCTTGATCCCATGAACTGTGAGATCATGACATAAGCCAAAACCAAGAATCGGATGCTTAATCAACTGAGCCACTCAGGAGCCCCATTTCAAGATGAATCTTAAGGGATAGCTGGTAGACAAACAGATATCACTGAAATATCATTCAAAAGGATAAACCAGGAGTAGACTCCTACTTTTGGAAAAACTAAGATAGAACCTTAGTAAGGGAGTATATGTTTCCCTCTGGGGGAAAAGAAACAGAACTGGAGTCTGGTTGGTAGCAATGAAAGGAAGCAAAGGCAATCTGCCCAAGCTTTGTTACATTAGCAAACCCCAGGGCAGGATCCAAAACCAGAAACCATATTCTTACCAATAATGGGTGAAACTGAATTATAATGCAAAAATTGAATTTTGAATTGTCAGAGTGCAGACTGGTTTTTAGAAATGCCTTAAAAATTACTTCAAGTCCTGTCCATTTTGTTAAATTGCCTCATTCTCCCCATGTGCATGTGAAAAAGGCATTTTAGAAGTAAGGAATGTAGTAGCGATCTCTACTATAGGAATGGTTTCTAATGTAATTTGAGTGGCACCTCTCTTAAGCCATATATCCTAGTTTTGAATGTCTACCATTAGAAGATAAAGTTCTTTTTTGTAAAGATATTTTTAATATCACTTAATATCATTTTGAAATGCAAATATGTTGGTAGGTAACACCCATTACAAAGTAAGCACTGAGATGTTTTGACTTTTTATCCTGACAGAAGACCAGAGAATATTTCTTATGATTATCTAGGAATGGGGAGGAGGAAATTCTGAAAGTCTTCTGTCAGTTGTAGTGAGGAAGGCAGGCAGCCATGATGTCCTCAAGGAATGTTGAAAATTACCAGAGCACCTGAAAGTCTGGTCTTATTTGTTTATATTCACAACAGTAACCTTAGCTTCTTCAAGGGGCTTGTGGCAATCTTTGAGCAAGGTGTATATTCCCAACAATTTAAATTTGAATCTATACCAAGTGACTTCTAGTTGCCATGGTTAGTGCTAGGATGTTGCATAAGCCATTGCATATGACAGGCACAAAAGTCGTGGTCATTATTGCAAAGTTTTTATTTCAGAGAACATTAGCAGCAGTTTGTTTGGCTTGAATTGGTTTTGTTTTTCTGTTGTTTTGAAAATTTACAAATAATGGCTCATGTTTCTTACTTCTTTCAACATATTAAGCATTCACCAAAAGATGACAAATTAGAAAATATGAAATCTTGAACATAAATGGACTTGAAGGTGGATTGGGAGGAGAAAGGATCAATGATTGGACGATAAGTGTGGGAAACAAATAATTTAGTGTTTACATCATAGCCTTAAGTTAACTAAGGACAACAGCTCGATCCTCAAGGCTTCTTTCTCCACAAACTGAATGGTGGCATGTATGTAATAAAAACGATATCTCCTTCATTAGGCAATATAAGCATTACTGAAAAATGTTTCCTGTCAACAAACGTAGTTTATTCCCTATTAAAATATTATATTGTCTTCTCTTATAGATTTATAATGTGCTAGTCCTAAATGAATTTATAGTATTTAACTAAAGAAAATAAACTCTTTGTGGCAAAAACATTAGAACCAGATCTCCAAAAGCCTCAGTATTGTCAATATTTGTTAAAACTCCATTCTATCAGACTCATAAGTAAATGCGAGAACATATGTTCTTTGGCCCCCAGTGAAGAAATCCAAACATGTTGTAAGAGACGGCTTATGTCTCTGAGTGCAGACAAATAAAGGGCTACCAAAGTATTAAAGCTATGTAACTCACCATGGTTCATTTCCATAGAAAATTACAGAACTTGGAGATCCTGGGCACAGAGCAAGTGCCCATTAGCATTAGACAGGCACCAAACACTTCAATCCAGAGATAATTTGGCTGTAATTTTCTTGTCTACATGCCAGTATATGCTCTTATAATACAATCAGTGTAATAATAATTTAAAAATATGTTTGTTTGTAAGATTCTAAATTTATAAACATTCATTTAAAATAACTGGCAGCTGTGTAATGGTTCAGAAAAAAATATATTTATTTAGCCAATTTTATGTTTAAATCATCATTTACAATCAGACTCCAGTCCCAAATAAATAAATAATTGTATGACTACAGGAAAAGGAGAAGGAAAAAAAAATCTAAATATGACTCCATCTCATCATATGAAAAAACAAGTTTGTAATAGTTTTACATGAAGAGTTGTTTTGAGATAAACTGAAAAATTAGAAGACCATATTAATTAGTCCATTGAGCATTCTTTAGTAACTAACTCATTCAACAAAATTTAGCAAAATCTTTTGTGTGAAATTTGTGATGCAGTTTGTTAAAACTAAAAATGTTCCCGAAATCCTTTATAGTCTCAAGGAGCTATATTTCACTGATTAATTATCAGAGTATAAATATTTTTCCAAAGGTAAAAAGAATGCTAAAGGTAAAGTTATTCTTTTGCTACAGAGTCTGTATGTCCCAAACTGTAGAATTCCACAAACATTAATATGGCAGTAGTAGGTATTCATTTAATCTCTCTTAATAAAAATGGTTGAGTAAAATAGAACTATGAATTACTTTGCACAACTCATTTTATTTCAGAATTTTTATAAATTTCAAATATTTCCAACACTTGTATTTCCACCCCTAGCATTCCTCCAATCTCCAACCTTTCCTGCTTTAAGATATTATCTGTGGTTTTGCATTATATGCACAATAGTTGACCAAAAGACAATTTTAACAATTGTGAGGTAGGTATCTTTTAAGATGGCCTCCAATGATCTCTGCCTTGTATTTACCAGCTCTGTGTAATCCTTCCCCCTTCAGTATGGTTTGGATTTATTAATCCTTCTAATGAATGGAACATGACAGAAGCTTGTGATGTCCCTAGTAAGGTTAAGTTACACAAAGCCTATATGTTACATCTTAGTTCCCACTGTATCTCTCAAATACACACTTTCTGGAAGGGAAGCCAGCTGCCATATTTTGTTCTGTAGATGGGCCTATATGGCAAGGACCAGAGGAAGCCTTTGTCCAGTAGCCCAGGAGGAAAGGGCCCTCAGTCTAACAGCTCACAAGGACTAGGTACTGTGAACAACCATGTTAGGGAGCCCCAGAATTAGACCCTCTTCCAGTCCAGTCTTCAACTGAAACTGTAGCCCTAGGGTTAGTTTGAGACAAGTATATGAGAACTTGAATGAGAGATGCTTTGCTAAGCTTTGCTCAGATTCCTGATACACAGAAAC
This sequence comes from Herpailurus yagouaroundi, assembly GCF_014898765.1. NCBI lineage: Eukaryota > Metazoa > Chordata > Mammalia > Carnivora > Felidae > Herpailurus > Herpailurus yagouaroundi. The sequence continues at coordinate 28,531,429 of NW_024412405.1, forward strand.
TATGATATAAAAAATGGTCCTTGATTTACACTGCTACATTTTAGGGTAAGATATTACACAGAAATAGATGACTAGTGCAAGTTGTTTATAGGATGCTAGTTTTAATTTTTCCCAATGATGACATTTATAAAATTGTACAGTTCCAGATACTTGCCTTTATTCTCACAGCTGGAGTTTGCAACAACTTAAAAATATATTTAACATCCAAAAAAATGTATATTCAACATGGATGGATTCATATTAACCAAATCCATAAGAAATTTCAAAATAATACTTTTATAATTTTAATAAGAATTAAAATTGCTAAGAAATAGAACTGTCAGGACTTTGGCATTGTATTGTTTCCGTACACATGCTGCAAATGTAAAATTGCATAAACTCCAAATTTTCAATCTCAGAGAAAGACACGTTCTTTTTTGTTTCTTTTGATATCAAATTTTGAATATTGAATACTTGTATAAATTTTGGAGATAATTATATATTATACCTTTAAAAAATCTGCCTAATTCCAAAAAAAACATATTAAAATAAGATGAACTAACTAAAAATAGTTTGGTATGTTATTTTGAAAGAAATATTGCAAATGCTGGTAGAGAGAAAGTACTCTCTGTGTCCACATTAGCCAGATGGCTTTGTATGCTATAAGAAGTTGTTATACTTGTGTGAAAATAAGAGGCTGGTAGAATTAAATAACTGATAAAGAGGAATGATAAATATGGGAGAAAACTCAGATGGCTTTAGATTTATTTTTAAGGGCTAGTAACAAGGGATATGGAGGATAAAAAATGTTCTTAACTAATCAAGGTTTAATTTAAAACTATAGCAATAGACTTATATGACCTAGCGACATAAAAAGGTAATAGAAAACGAAAAAGTAAAAGTAAATACATATTTTAAGGGAGAAAGAAGTACTTGGTGCTTAAAAGAGGCAGTCTGGAAAGATTCCACGTTTTCAGAGCCTTATAGCAAACAAATAAGTTAGTTGAAACTCTTCTTCAAAGGATAGCCTGTGGGGAGGAGACAAAGAAAGAATGACTGCTAACCATGATACCTGGGATGTATGACCAACCAATTCACTGCCTCTTTTGAGTCTTAAGGGCATGAATCTTAATCTGTAAGCTGGGGGACAAAATAAATACCAAATTCTAATTTTTTAATTTAATCTAATAAACTTCACTTTGAGCTATAATCTTGCATGTGTGCTAGAAAACCCAATGTTACTATTGGAACTCCTTTGTCCTCCCTGAGGCCTGTGCAATAATTTGGAAAGTACTGCCTCAATGGAACAATTATGCACAAAATTTTAGACTGCTCTTATTGCCCCTGAAGCTTAATGTCCAACCTACCTGGATGCATTATGCAACCATCCCCTCTGAGGCCTTGCTACATCCTTAGGATGTGAATATAAAACAGGGCATGAGTCAATGATATATCACATGCCTATCTGATCTCAATAACCTTTCAAAAAAAGAAAAAAGAGGTAAGGTAGAAATCTATCATCTTTTCTGCTATTCTAAAAATGTTCTATGGAAAAAAACCAAACAAAACCAAAACAAAACTCTCTCATTTTGTGGATAATGTCCCACCAAATGAGAATTGAAAGGGAAGAGGACAGGAAAAAGGTTATACAAAACTTGTTAAACAAGTTAAAACTTGTTAAATATTAATATTCTCTAGATATGAGAGCATCAGAGAACTGGCTACCATGTTGGAATAGGGTAGAAAGGGTGGGGGGAACTACACAGTAGAAAACAAATTAACATCAAAATAAATATTCACACCACATTTTATTGGACAGTTAGAAGGTGTGATGTGTTCCAGAAAGAAGAAATATATAGAGTCCTTAGGTCTAATAAACTCAAATATAGATAGAAAAGTAGGATAGCATCACAATTCTTAAAATAGATTCTGAAAAATATTTTGAAAGAATAATATAAAAGATCAGAAAAGAAATCATTTAGAGCCTCAAAGAATAGATACAATTATGACAAACAAGATAGAGTTCAAGGCACTCTGACTTGCTTAAAAGGGGGGTGGAATGGAGGCACAGAGGAACGATCTACAAAATCTGAAACATGTATATGAGACAGATATGTACTGAAAGAGAGAACTGGTCCACTGATGCACATGTTTGTCTTAGAGTGGGTGCCCTAGAAAATACAGTCTGAGGAAAATCTTATGTAAGTTAATAATTTAGAAAGTGGTACAGAACTCGAGAATGCAGTATTGATTGAAAGAGGTAGTAAGACTGAGAAAAAAGGGAAACAATTTTGGAAGTACATATTGAGCTGGCTACCACTTTTTAAGTTATGTAGCTTATAACTAAACATCTCAGAAATTTTATCTGAGAAGCTATGTTAATTTCTGGAAATTCTTTCCTGCTGAAGGAAAGATAAATTATTGATCTTTTGACCCTAGTGTTAAATCGACCAAAGATTTTTCTTCCCCACGCTTCTGGTTGCAAATGCATGAGCACAATGTAAGTCCTATGGAATCCTATGACTACGCCACAGAGAAAACCTAACATTGCAACATAAGGGTACGTAGAATGGGCAAGAGACATGGTACTGATGGTTGTGCACACATGAGGTCACTCTCCATGGCAGCTAGGATGACACAGTTTGCCAAGTGTTCTGGTACCAAGAGGATCTGTGGTTGTACATAAAAGTTGCTCATATAGTCTACACTGGCAACAGGAATCAACCTTCATGGCTTCAAATACCCAGCACCTACTCAATAATTTAGATCTCTTTTGGTGAAAACCACATATTTCTACTACCTTCCCAGAGACAAAATGCGAATCCATTTGTCTCAGTCTCCATGAATGAGCTGTGGTTCCCACCCATGTAGCCAATCCCAAATCTGTATTTGGCTCACCATCATATTCTTCCTCAACCATCCATCCTAGATCTCACTTTGTTCAGCACTCCCATTTGTCTGGATTATTTGTCTAATGGGAGCAAACCAGACTCTTAATTGTCTTATCTTTTTTTGATCCCATTTCCTGCAATTGCCCATTTACAGTTATTCCTGGAATTGAAAAGCCAGGTCTTTGCACAGTAAACTCCATAGATTTTAGGCATATTCTTCTTTAACCCTATTGTGTATCAGTATTCTTAGCCTCTTATGATAATTAGTGTGAATTTCCCCTTGTCACTTGTCAATTATCAGTATAATAACTTCTTTCTATGGTAGATCCTTCTGATCCACCAGGATAAGAAGTCAAAAGTGTCTAAGTGGTAGTCCCATTGTTCAGTTCATTGGAATGCTTCTTGTGTTCCTTGTAGTGTGGCCCCTAACTCCAAATTCAAGATTTCCAGACTTGGATATTCTAGATATTAGGGACACAGTAACCTATATTGGCCATTTGGTCAAAGTATATACTAGTGCCTCAGTCCTGCATGGTTCCATCCCTAAACTGACAATTTAGTTTGGCCTTTCATAGTCTGTTCCAACATTCTACCTATGTAGCTGTATCGAGTGACAGAATATATAGTATCAACATGATGATTTTCATGTCAAGATGAGCAGGTTAACAGTGACCTGAAGGAGCACTGATAGAGCCTAAGGATAAGAAATTGATAAAGCACTACTGTCCTCCCCACATAAAAGCAAAATGGCTTTAATCCTTTTTACTAATGGGGTTTGAAAAGGACGCATTCACTAGATTAATAGCTTCATAAAAATTGCCAGAGGTTATATGGCTTTGCTACAGTAAAGATGCCACATCTGGCAATACAAATAGAGTCTGCCAATTGGTTAAATTTAAGGTAATGCAGAATGTGTCAGGCTCTCAATCAGATGGAGGAGCCACCAAATGTGGGTGACACAATAAGGTGGAGGCCAGTGGCACAGGTGACGGAGGATTTCACCCAAGGTAGAACAAAGGAGATAGAAGTTTATTGAATATACTGCAAGGGAATTGTGGCCAGGATAAGAAAGGAGGGACTGTCTACCACAAGGCAGCAGTACCGGGCTAGTTAAGGGCGGGGAGGGTGAGGAGGTATGCAAACATATGGAATTTTCCTTTTTTAGTGCTTGTGACCAGGTGTAAGTAAACCACTGGTCAGCTAGGGCTTATGGATATTTTGAGATGGGTCACCGAATAGGCCTGTTTGTATTCAGCCAGGGAGTTGGGGGTTACTGTGGACCCTTCTTTCTTACTCGGGTTTCCATTGCTCAAGTTTGTTGCCTAAAAGCGACCTCTACATGGAATAATCTATCACACCCCAACTTGCCCCCCAACAAAGGGGGAGAACCCATAAATGTATAGGACAAGAAATTGTATCACCTTTAAGTATTTGAGAGTGTTCATAATCTCTGCCATTTCACCAAGGATACATAGCATGACTTCTGGTTTAGTGCCTTGACTGATATGGAAGAGATGGGAGCCAGGGAGAGTTTCAGGAGCTGCCCCTTATTCCTTTATGCCAAAAAAAGCTCTTTACATTACAAACGAGGAAAACTGTGCAAGTGTTATGCCAGCCGTTTGATATAATCACTCAAATTTTGTTCTTAAATACTAGGGATAACCTAAGTAGTAGAAGTGGTTCTGATGACAAAATTCTCATTTGTCCAGGATTGGAGTTCCATACAACCAACCAGAAAGCTCTGGATACCAGCTGAGTGTCCTACAGTTCAACTCAGTTTGGATACTGTCAACCTGGGGATCGCATCAGATCCCATAGACCAAGGGTTCAGTCTTATGAGACTGCCCCCTGACACACCCACCCATTTCAGATGCCAGTTGCAAAGCCAGATTGTTATCTGTGCTTCTGACCAACAACCACTTACAGACTGGTGCTTCCCACAACCTCTTCTTGGGTTCCATTAATTTGCTAGAGCAGCTCACAGAACTCTGGATACCTATTTAATCACTAGATTACTGATTTACAAAGGATATTAAAGGATACATACAAATCAACAGCCCGATGAAGAAATACATAGGGTGAGGTATGGGGAAAAGGCACAGAGCTTCCATATCCTTTCTGAGTAGTAGTCTTCCCAAATTTCCACACATTTGCCATCCCAGAACCTCTCCAAACCCCATCCTTTGGAGGTTTCATAGAGGCTTCATTACATAAGTATGCTTGATTAAATCACTGGCCACTAGTGTGATTGGGCTCAAACTCCAGCCCCTCTCCCCTCTCTGGACATGAGGGAGACTGAAAGTTCCAACCCTGTAATCATAGGTTGGTTTCTCTCTGATGAGCTCCCATCCATCTTTGTGTTCCAAAAGTCATTTCATTAACATAACAAAAGACTCCTTTATGGCTTTCATCACTTAGGGAATTCCAAGGTATTTAGGAGTCAGAAACAGAGATGAAGACCTAAAATGTATTTCTTATTATAAATCACAGTATCACAGTTATGTCTGTGTACTCAATCGAATGATTGACTATGAGATGGACTTGGGTCAAGATTTCATTTATCATGGATTCTTTATGCCTCTATTCTGATTGAAAGACCTTGATGGCATTTCACATTCCCTATCAATAGTTTCAGAATCACATGTGTATCTAAGAGCCCTCATAATTTTACCCATTGTATATTTATGTTGGTAAACACATGCAGGTTTACTTAGGGAAAATATTTGGAGGGATTTTTATTTTTATTTTTATTTGAGAGAAAGAGAGAGTGGGGGAGAGGCAGAGAGAGAGAATTCCAAGAAGACTCCATGTGCTGTCAGCACAGAACCTGACACAGGGCTCAAACTCATGAACCATGAGATGGTGACCTGAGCTGAAATCAAGAATCGGACGCCCAACAACTGAACCACCCAGGTGCCCCAGAGAGATGTTGATTTCATATTCTTTTAGAACGTTGCAGAACCTGGTCTCAAGGGACCCAGCTCCCTCTGTAGTTGATAGGTTGGAGATCTAAAAACTTGCTAATATTAGCAAATGAGTAAGAAACCATTGTTTTTAGTTTTTGAGCTTTATTCTGTTTGCTTTCTTTATTTATCTAGTGTTTCTTTTCTTAATTTTCCAAAGAGTTGATAGTATTATCATATGTAAAGAATGCTATTACTAGATTAATAAAAAGAAAATCATAATAGAGTTTGAAGACTCACTGCTGTACCAGATAAAAATGTTCCATGTACAAAATTGTCTTGTCAAAGAAACCATCAAAGATAGTGGGAATTCTAGGAGTTTTATATGAATATATATTTGATGATTTTGAAATTTAAGACAGGAAAATAATTGCTTGGGATAATATTTATGTTTTTTTCTAATAGCTGAAGCATTCTGTGTTTTGGCAAAGATAGAAGACATGTGAAAAGCTAGATATCAGAAAGGAGAATCTTACTGTTTTCTTACCAAAAAACTTCACCTCATGGGAAAACTAAATCAAACCAAATCAAATATATAAGTCAGTAAAATCACCAACTTAATCAAATTTATATTTGAAGAGGAAAGGGACCAATGCTCCATTACAAGTGATTACAAGTATGAAATAGATAATTCAGAAGGCAACTAAATAAACATAAGTAAGAAAGTATTTCTCTGAAATGATATCATGGGGATGTTGACACAGATCAGAGGAACACTTTTCTTCCCTTTTTTTTTTGTTATTATTTTTCCTAAGACAATTTATATAGCACTATTTCAAATTAAGAAACAAAGTCTTCCAGAAATTCTAACATAGGGAAATGATTGTGGTTAAATGGGTATCTGTGAAATATTACGGACTGAGAATAGTGATTACAAAAAGGACATTTTTGAAAATAATGTATGTAATTGATATGTGGTGATTTGGCAACAGTACATGGCAATGGAAGAATGCCTATGTGATAAAATATGAACTCAGGACAGAAGTAGTTTCAGGTATTTTGGTGAGAAATAAAAGAGGGAGATCATAAATAATGTCAGAGTGTTTTCTGGCTGAAAGACACAGTGTTTTCCCAACCTAATGAAAAATAACACATAGACACAAAGTAATGACCAATATTAAAATGTGTCATTTATTTCATCATTAGTTCATAAAATATTTAAAAATTTTGTAAGAGTTTCTTCCACCATGAGGACTAGAGCATAGCACTTGCCTGTCAGGTTCTCATTCTCATGGGGGAGATCGACCTGTAAACTTCAAATACTACAGTTTTATAGCAAGATTTTATGGAAATACACACAAAGAACTTTGTAGCACTTGTGTTCAGTTCTGTATGTCAGCTATTCTGAGAAATGTTAGCAAATTCTAAAATATATAAAGAGGAAACTAAAAGTTAAAAATCCTCATTGCACCATAAACTATTGGAGTAAGTGAGCTTGGTGAGATTATCATTTTTAAAAATATATTTTACTTACAAAGTTCTTAAAGAGAAGCTTTCAGAAAAGGAGTTATTGATTCAAGTTCTTTGGAGACTGTAAAAGAAGGATATCATCCTTCATTTAGAAAGATATGGGATATATTTTGAAAATATTTAAATACCAGTGAACCACAAATGTCATACTTATTCTATTTGATAGTAACCTGTTATCATAAAGCAAACTTTTAAGATTTCCAATAAGATAAAGAACTTTCATGTAAATATTCAAGATTACTTTTAATTATCTAAATAATATTAATAATAATTATTATTATTTTAGAGAGAGAGAGTTTGCATGAGAACAGGATATGAGCAGAGGGAAAGAGAGAGAGAGAGAGAGAGAGAGAGAGAGAGAGAGAGAGAGAGAGAGAATCTTAACAGGCTCCACGCCCAGCAGGAGCCTGGTCCCACAACCATGAGATCTTGACATGACCTGAGCTGAAATCAAGAGTTGTCATGCTTAACCAACTGAGCTACCCAGGCACCCCTCAAATATTATTAAGTTATAAACTTGAGTATCATTTTTACTTCCAAAATATTTCTCAAAAATGGTGTTTGTTAACTTTGTATTTCTTGGAATGCTGAACTCACTAATTTTCTTATAATTACACAAAGTATAATGTTGCTGATGCATTTATAAAATAACTCAGTCAATAAGAAATATATATACTCTTATTTATAACATTATTGTGACATATTCTTTCTTGCAAGTTTATGGAAGTACAAATAAATAAATAAAATGCGACTCTAACATATTAAGGTTCAAAACAAAATTCAGCACTGCAACAGAATTTCAAAATTTATGCATATATTTTCAAGAAGTAGAATATATAAATTTTCATTCCATGCATGCATAAAAATGCACATATTTGTTAATAGTACATAAGTATGTAGTCTGTATAAATAAGTTTGTACAAATCATACTGTTTTAACTTATGCTTTTATAGTTAATAACTTATGCAATACTTCTATATTCATGAATATAGAAGAAGTTTAGTGTGGATGCCAAAGTATGGAATCTGAAGTTAAACTGCTTGGGTTGACTGCTGTCTCAAATATTCACAACTTATTATGCATTATTATGCATTACTTAACCTTTCTTCACCTATGGAAACATGCTTCCATATTTTGAATATAACTTAATTTATTTGACCAATCCCAATATATTAGGCAATACAGGGTTTCCACATTTGGTATTATAAGTTATAAATTTTATAATAAACAGCCTTGTGCATATATGTTTATGTGCATAATTGTCCAGTCCATTCTCATAAATACTGCCAAGAGGCAGATTTATAGATAAAATAGTATGCATATGCTACAAATAAATATGCTTTCACCTGCAGGTAACAGAAAACCTGACTATACAGGTTTTTAAATGTGGCTCATTATTCTTAGATGTGAGAAGGGGATTTAATACCTCAAAAATGCCAGTGGTGAAATTTCTGTAATTCTTATAAACTTACCATGATGGACATGTAATAGTTTTCATGTTATGTTTAAATAAAGAAACAAAGCCAGTGTTAAAGAAAACAAGCAAAGCAACACTATTCTTAGGAACTTTTCCAAATTCTTTTGCTTACTTCTCATTGACCTAGACCAGATCATATGATAGTACTTACATGTAAAACAGTGCAGGCAAGGGAGGACCCAGGCAGTCATTGGAGAGGATAGAACACATTATATTACAGCTTAAGGTGACTGCCAGGGCTCATTTGTTGTTTCTTAAGTAAATATTATTAAAAATGACTTCTAGTTATTTGAAGTGGTATATAATTCCAGTTCCAATGTGTTGTTTTTTTTTTTAAAGAATTTAACTTAATATTAGGGCTTGGAACTTGATTTAATAGCATTGATATATCAATTTGGCCATGCTGAACTACAGTCCCTAAAATACCCTTTCTTTCTAGCGTGATTTCTTTCAGGTCAGGCTACATTCTTTTAGGATAGTTGAAGGGACATTCTTTTAGGATAGTTGAAGGACAAAAGGGAGTAATAGTCATTTTACAGAATCCCCATCCCTTCTTTCAGTTATTCAACAGACATTAATCGAGGTGCTGCTTGAAGTGACTGTGCAAATATGATTAGAGTCCTTAATCAGTGACTTTAAGTCAATCAAAAGGGAGATTACGCTGGAGGGGGCTGATGTAGCCAGTAAGAAGGCCAATTTAAAAGGGCTTCAGGCCTTCCCTGAGGTAAAGACTCCAAATAGCCATGAGGTCTGTGGAACCAGCCCGCTTGTGAGCTTCCTCTCCTCATAGCCTATCGCAAGGACTTTGGAATTGCTTGGTCAACCCCCACAGTTGTTGTAAGGCAACTACTTGTAATAAATACCAATATAGATATAAATGTACATTTCTAATGATGCCATGACTCTGCTTCTCAGATTGAACTCTGTCTGAAACTCTAGATATAATAATTATGAAGCCATCAGAGTGCATTCAGCATGGCTTAGAAGGCAGAGGAGAGAAGGGAGAGCAGGAAGCAGCAGTATCAGCAGAGAGGAGGATGCACGGAGGAAGAAAGAGAGGAGGAAGGGAGGAGAGGAAGGTGGAAGAAGAGAAGGAAGAGTGAATTTCATTACTCAAGGAAGCATTGAGCCATTCGTGATTTAACCTGATGGTGAAATACTTCCAAGTTTTAAAAAATGAAAAATGTATGGACAATAAAATAAAGAAAGAAAAGAGGAAAGTAATTCTGTGATTAACGAATAACTAGTGAAGACTCTTTGGATGCTGTAAAACAGGGAAGCAATTTTCAAATACCACTATTTGAGACTTTGGATTTAGTGTGATTTTTAAACAGAAAATGTCCCTGATTTACTGCACCTGAGCAGATATAAGCAGAAGAATTGTGGAGAGTATACAGAAAATTACAATAAAATGACTTGACAGAAAATGATGTGTATGACACATGGAAAATAAAAAATGGAACATTCTAGACTGAATAAGTACAAAGATCAAGATGAGGACTCTCAAAAGTTTTGTTACTGTTGTTGCTGTTGCTTTAATTTTTATTTGAGAGAGAGAGCATGAGTGGAGGAGGAGAGCAGAGAAAGAGAGAGAGAGAGAGAGAGAGAGAGAGAGAGAGAGAGGAGTGGAAATCTTAAGCAGGCTCCAAGATCAGCTCAAAGCTTGACAGGGGGCTCGATCCCACAACCCTGAGATCATGACCTGAGCTGAGATCAAGAGTGGGAAGCTCAACTCACTGAGCCACCCAGGCGCTCCTCAAAATCTTTTTTGTATAGAGAGAATCAAAACACTATGTAGAGGTCCCACTGCACATCACTTGCATTCAATAAAATGATTATCCACATCATGGATTGCACATAATTCCCATTCCATAGGATATTATCATTCTGAGGCAGTCTCTTTGGTTTCAATAATACATTTCTCAAAGATCCCCAAAATCAATTGTTCTAGGCAGATACATGAACAAAGCAGAACTTATCTGATTCTAGCACTCAGAGGAAGAGGCCAAGGATATATTCACTTCTATATTTTTTTTTTGGAATGATTTATTTCTGGGAATAAAACACTAAATGTATGTTTAACAGGAGAGTTTATAAATACTAAACAAAACCAAGTATGGGTGGTGAAATAACATCACATACAGATAGAGTTGGGTTTACTTTTATTTATATTTTTAGGATATATGTATATATGAGTGGGTACTGGGAAGTAATAGAAATCTAGATTTTTAAAGTGGGTAGGCTAAATTCAAATTCCTGCTGTGATTGCTATGTATAGAACCTTTCACAAATTAATTGAACTAATACCTCATGTCCTTATCTGAAAACGAGATAGGAATGAAAATATTAGTACCAAATTTATAGAACTGTTTTGTACAGTGCCAAGAATGTAGTAATAATGAATCTTAATATCTTAATACTTTGAATATGTTTTTTTCTTTTGCTGTCTTATTTTCTACTTCCTTTTATATTTTCTTTTAGTTAAGTTGTCAGGGACACCTGGGTGGCTCAGTCAGTAAAGCATCTGACTCAATTTTGGCTCAGGTCATGATTTCACATTTGTGTGATTGAGCCCCACCTTGGGCTCCATGCTGATAGTGTGGACCCTGCTTGGGATTCTCTCTCTCCTTGTCTCTCTGCCCCTCCCTCTACCCATGCTCTCTTTCCCTCCCCCCCCCACCAAAATAAATAAATGAACTTAAAAAAATAGTTGTCATTTATAATAAGGAAGATTGGCTTAATTCATGAGCACACATATGTGTGTATGGGTGTGTGTGTGTGTGTGTGTGTTTCTTTGGGAAAAACAAGTGTAGTGACATATAATGTATAGCGTGTTCCACAATAAAGCACTGTGAAGTAAAACCTGGGGGTATTTTGAAATGGCACAAAGACAAGTAAATCTTGGGTAAAATCTCGAAAGAAAAGCTAGAGACATATGAGCAGACAATCAGTTAACTAACATAATTTCACAAAATCAGCAGCAAAGACTACAAATGTGGAGAGAGAGATTGCAAAGTTAATTACTGAGTCACCTTGCCTTCAATTGTTTCTGGCAGAAATCCCAGAGCCCATTATTATTATTACCGCTTTATAAGTACCCTCACTATTGTGTTTCTCTTTCCTTTCACCTTACTCACAAAACCTCAGTTTTTTTTTCAACCAACATGGTCTTTATTTTTTTTTTCTTTCACAATTTTATTTAAATTCAAGTTAGTTAACGTATAGTGTAGTATTGGTCTCAGGATTAGAATTTAGTGATTTATCACTTACATATAACATCTAGTGCTCATCCCAACAAGTTCCCTTCTTAATACCCATCACCCATTCAGCCCATCTCTTACCCACCTCCCCACCAGTAACCCTCAGTTTGTTATTTATAGTTAAGAGTCTCTGAGGGTTTGCCTGTCTCTCTTTTTTTCTTCTTTCCCCTATGTTCATCTGTTTTGTTTCTTAAATTCCACTTGTGAGTGAAATCATATGGTATTTGTCTTTCTCAGACTTATTTCACTTAACATAACATACTTTAGTTCCATCCACGTCATTGTGAATGACAAGAGTTCATTCTTTTTGTTGGCTGAGTAGTATTCCATTGTGTGTGTGTGTGTGTGTGTGTGTGTGTGTGTGTGTGTACACAATATATATAAATATACCACATCTTCTTTATCCATTAATCAGTCAGTGGACATTTGGGCTCTTTCCCTAATTTGGCTATTGTTGATAATGCTGCACAAAATTTCAATCTTGATGAACTCACAGTCTCCTTCCTGAAATTTGTCAGAGAAAAGAATGCATAATGTGTCTCTTGGTTTCATTTCCAAATTTATGATCTGGAATTTACATCAAATATTTCATAGTAAGTCTCATGAGTATATTTTTTCAATTACACTCACCTTCACAACTACCATAAATAGTAGTTCCTATTTTAGCCTCCATTCTAACTCCCCCCTCCCACATGCCTCCTCCTTCTCCTTCCATGTCTGATGACAGCACTGCATAATTCACTTTGAAATGAATCTTCTACCTTGTTACCATCAAACTCAAAAGTCTATGTACCCTTTTATCCATTTTCTCTTACCTTCACTTTTGGAGAAATTTCCCAACTCATATTTCTTGTCAAAGTCCTATCCTTCTAACTTGAACTCTGAAGTGCTTCCCAAATTAGTGCATATAAGAATCACTTGAGAGCTCTTTATAAATATAGTTTCCTGGATGATACCACTAGAGATTCTACATGTCTCATTAGTCATACCTTTTGCCATTCTAATGTGGCACACAAACACACACACACAGGCATACACACACAAGCATACCTACCCATGTACTCTTACATCTAGATACCTATATCTTTATAAACACTCGCATGTACACATACACAAATACACCTGTTCTCTCCTACATACACACATAGTACATAATATATTCTTACCCACACATACCATTTGGGCTGAATTGTATCCCCCCAAAAATATATATGTTGAAGTCCTAACTCTCAGTACCTAAGAATGTGTCTCCATCTGAGTATAGGGCCTTAAAGAGGTGATTACTGTAAAAGTAGATCTTATGGATGGATGGATGCATTGTGGCTGATGTACCTTTAGGAAAAGAGGATTAGGACACCAGCACAAACAGTGGGAGACTGTGTGAAGACACAGGGAGATGACAGACATCTGCAAGTCAAGAAGAGAGACTTCAGGCTAAAATCAATGCTGCCAACATTTTGATTTTGGACTTCTAGCTTCCAGAATTTTGAGGGAATACATTTCTGTTATTTAAGCCACCCCATCTGTGGTATTTGTTACAGCAGCCCTAGCAAACTAATACATATACACTAGTCTTCCTTAAACACACACACACACACACACACACACACACACACACACACACACTCTCATACATACACACACATACACACACCCAGAGACACAGCCAACCACAATAGCCCTCTGGAAAATCACCGAGCTCCAGCAATACTAGTCTTATTTCAGCTTTGTTTTTGTTTTTGAACATGTTGAGCTTACTGCTCTAAAAAAGCTTTGGACATACTTGTCCTTTTGCATGGAATTCCTCCTTCACATCTTCTCTTGGCTTATCTCCTTTCACCTTTAAGGTCTTATCTTAGTGATCAGTCTGCCAAGGGCCCCAGTAGCCATCCTTTCTCTACATCATTATCTATCTCTGCCCATTGTGTGTTTTATTCAAAGAACTTGTTACAAATTGAAATCTTATCACTTCTTGCCTTTTAATTTTGTTTTGTTTTTTAGATCATGAAATAAGTGACCTCCATGATGGTGGGATCAATTTTGTTTTATTTAAAGTTCCTATTTCCAGTGTTAGCACAATGCTTGACCCATAGAAGGTATTCATATTTGGTGAATATATGAATATGGAACATTCAGCTGCCTCGTTTTTGGATAGTGAACTGTGTGTGTGTGGTGTGTGTGATGTGTGTGATATGTGCACCAATGTGTATTGTGCTTCAGGAGAAGGTAGGAATGAAAGTGCAGAATAAATAAGTTGCCAGAATAATGTTTTTTTTTTTTTCTGTTGATGTTTCCCAGAGCCATTTTAATTCCAGGTGCAAGTGAGGAGTAATGACTCAGTTCACTACACTTTCCAGCATTCTATGTAATTTGAAAGTGGTTGTTACGCATATTAAGATAATGTAAGCATGAGGTGACAGAACTCGTGACTAAGTGGCTGTGGAGAACTTGGGAAAGGACAAGCAGATATTACTTGGATGCTTCAAAATTGTGTGACAGGAATAATAATGTTAGTACCAGCAGGGAAGGAAATTCATGAGGAGAACTATTTGGGAGAATAAGTAATATAAGAAATTCAATTTTATACATGTCACTTTCAACATTGTATTGGAATATCAAGTTGAATGATCTAGCTGATTGTGCAAAGTTTAGGTCTGGAACATGGGAAAGGTTCAGGGCTGGATATTCAAGCATGATAATTTATTACTTTGGTGTTCTCATTCAAGCCAGGGAAGTAAATGACAGTTTTTAATATCAGCTAGAGAGAGGCTCAGGCTAAAATACCAAAGTCCTATGCAGCCTTCAAATGAGCATTTAGGTAATGAACCTAGGTTAACACATGCTCTTTACTCAGTTCTAGCATTCCTTCTGGAAAGATGCAATTTCCTGGTTTGTCTATCATTAATTTCAGGTATAATGAAGTCCATTTTAGTCATCAATTGGTTTTCGTCTTTTCAGTGATTAACAGGCAATAGTTAGTTGATGTCAGTGGTGTTATTATACAAGTATCCAAAAATGGAGAGTCAAGGGAAGAGGTTGTTACTCATTGATCAAGCCTTCATTTCTTCATGAAGAAATAACTCTTACAGAAGTCACTTACATACAGTCAATTAAATAGGATAGGTTCGATGAGAAAGGAGACAATTGTATTCCAGTCACCAAGTACTGTTTGCAGTTGATAATGACTTGAGAGTATAGTCCAAATGGTGAGTCCTATGGAGTACATAAATTTTACCTCCAATAATGATATAATGATGGTAAATAATTATTTATAATAATAAATTAGGTCATCTATATATCCAATTTCAATGAGCGATTAGCCAAAATATCAAATATTCAATGTCTATAACTCATTTTATTTCTTAGCATCACATAATTATAATCATTTAAAAATAGGGCATTATAGTAAGAGGAGTTATTATAAGATATTCATTACTGGTTGGGCTTGGAATTTAAGTCTATAGGGACAAAGATCAGAATTCAACATGCTGTGATTTAAATTCTGTGTCTAAAAACTGATTTGTTGCAAGAAATCCTGCTGTGTCTACAAAATCATCATCTGATCTCTAAGAGTGACTAATATTTGGGATATAACTGGAGATATTTTCAGGTGTTGAAGAAAGCATTTAATTTTCATTCACTGCACAATTTTTTTCCAAATAAACTCTTTATTTTAAAATTGACTTTTCATATTTAATTTTTAAAGCAGTCATGATGTAGGTCATGTCTATATCTTAATCTAACACACACCGCATAGACATTTCAAAATCCCTGAACTATATAAACAGAAAGTTGTATTACCAAAATATTCCCAAAGATATTTGAGTTTTAAAAAATAGATTATCAATTTTTAGTTTCTCCCTGTGATGAAATTTGTAGGTACTCTCCCTAAAACAGACATTTCATTTTATTGCTTCCAGCTTTTTGGCAGAAACAAAAAAGTGAATAGCTAACACCTGGTTAGTAGCTACCAGCCAACCTTGCAATTTCTGCCTCTGTGGAAATGAAGTTTGAATCTTAGAAATCAAAGTAAAATGAAAGTTTTAAAGCTTTAGTCTTGTTTCCTCAAATACAATGAGTGTATCGAGAGAAAGAGAATGAAAAAAAAATAAAAAGATTTGTTGAAAATTCCAGCTGTACTACTTTAATCCTAGAAGAAGAAATAGATTTTAACTTTAAAATAGATGTCACTTTTTAGAGCAGTTTTGGATTCACAGCAAAATTGAACAGAGGATACAGAGATTTCCTATATACTCCCTACTCCTATACATGCGTACCTTATCCTGTCATCAACGTCCTCTGCCAGAGTGGTAAATGTCTTAAAATTAATAAACCTACAATGAACACCACTATCAATCAAAGTTCATAGTTAACGTTAGGATTCACTCTTGGTGTTGCACATTCTGTGGGTTTGGACACATTTTTAGCGACATGTCTCTACCATACAGAGTGGTTTCACAGCCCTAAAAATCCTCTGTGCTCTGTTTATTCATCCCCCTTTTCCTCCCTAACCCCTGGAAACCACTGATATTTTTTATCATCTCCATAGTTTTAACAACTTGTAATATAGTTGAAATGCACAGTATGTAGTCTTTTCAGTTTGGTTTGTTTCATTCAGTAATAGACATTTAAGGTTCTTCCATATCTTTCATGGCTTGATAGCTCATTTATTTATAGCACTGAGTCATATTCAAGATGCTAGATGTATCATAGTACATTTATCCATTCATTTACTAAAGGACATCTTGGTTGCTTCCAGGTTTTGCCAATTATGAATACAATTGCTATAAATATTCATGTGCAGGTTTTTGTGGAGACATAAGTTTTCAATTCATTTGGTTAATACCAAGGAGTATAATTGTTGGATCATATGGCTATGTTTAGTTTTATAAGAAACCACCAAACTGTCTTACAAAGTGACCATAACATTTTGCAGTCCTTCCAGCAATGAATGAGAGTTCCTATTGCTCCACATCCCCACCAGCATTTGGTGTTGTCAGTGTTCTGGATTTTGACCATTTTAATAGGTGTGCAGTGGTTTGTCATTGTTACTTTAATTTGCATTTCCATGATGACATAGGAGATGAAGCATTTTTTCATATGCTTCTTTGCCATCTGTATATCTTCTTTGATGAATTGTCTCTTAAGGGATTTCAACTTCACATAATACTCTGAAATTAACATAGATTCATACTTGCACTTGGTATAAAACAGCATATACATGAAGTAGCTTAAATAATATGAGACCTTTTTAAAGGATTTTATATTTTGTCATCAACTGGCCTGCAGGCCTTACATTTTTTCAGAAGCAACAAAGAGGCTGTCTTTTTAATGAAATTTGAAAGAGAAAAGGTAGTAAATAATGAGGTGAGAGACACAATGAGGGAAACCACGCATTTTGAAAATTTTGACTGAGTATGCTCACTTATATCTGAGTGAAATTAGAAGCAATTGGTGGATTTTGAGCAGAGAAGATAATCTTTCTAATAAAAATCCATACAACCAGCCTGTCTAAACTTCTTCCAATTCATCCATGCATTCAACATGCCAACGTGAAAGTAGATATCCAGATGGCAAATAGGCCACCCAAGGAATCTTAAAATTTGAAGGCGAGAAAGAACAACCTCTATAATTCTCACACTAAACATGGATGTAACTATTTTAATCTAGTATTCATTAGGTTAATAATTATATTACTTGTTCCTTTATACCTCATTTGATTATTATTTAATCCACTCCATCCTCCAGAGGTTCTCTCTAACCTTCTAAGAATTCCAGTTTATTTTATTGGCTCATCTGCATCTCAATCATTTATATTAAAATCTTCCATTTATGTCAAGTACTCACCACTGTAAGCTGCTTTTGGGGGCTTCACTGGATGTTTTTTGAAACCTTTGGTCTTCAAAGCTTCAAAATGCTAGTCACCTTGGAAGACATTTTGGTCCTGTTTAGCAGTGAGCTCTTCCTCACCCTTCATCCTGTCAACACATGGGCACACCCTTTGGAATGTTCTGAAGGATTGGGTACCTGACATGTAGTGCTTTGAGAGGCAATCTTTTCCTCTTTTGAGCAGTTTTTACCCTAGCATTTTATTATGGAAACTTCTAAATATACACCAAAATTAAGAAATTTTACAATGAAAACCCATATAACTACCATCAAGATTCTAATGTTATTGTTTTACTATAAATGCTTTATCACCTATCATTCTATCCATAGATTAATCCATCTTGTTTTCCATTCTTCTGTGATTGATACTTGAGGTGTTTCCAGATTTTGACTCTCTTGAACACAGTTGCTTTGAATATTTTGTACTAAATGGACATGTTGGTTGCTTTCAGGTTTTGACAATTATGAACAAAGTTGCTATAAATATTCATGTGCAGGTTTTTGTGGAGATATAAGTTTTCAATTCATTTTGTTAATACAAAGGAGTATAATTGCTGGATCATATGGCTGTGTTTAGTTTTATAAGTCTTTCTGTGAACATGTGTTTTCATTTCCATTGGGTGAGTACCTAGGAGTAGAATTCCTAGAATGTAATCAGTTTTAAAATAAATTGATAGAACTTTCTCCCAAAGAGGCTATAACATTTTCCATTTCTACTACTTTTTTTTCATTATTCCAAAAAAAGCAAAGAGGATTTTCAGTTTGCTGCATAATCTCACCAACATTTATGGTTGTCAGTTTTTTTAATTTTGTTCTGGTGGGTATCTGCTGATATTTAATTGTGGCTTTTATTTATCAATTTATTTTTGCATTTAATTAATAATTAAAGATACTCAAAACTTTTTCATGTGCTTATTTTTTAACATATATTCTTTTGTGAAGTTTCTTTTTTAATCATCAGCTCTTTGTGTATTGGTTGCTTTGTCTTTTTATCGTAGAGTTAAATTCTATGTATATAGGTGGATATTCAGTTCTTTGCCAGATATATGTTTTGTGAATACGTTCTTCTAGTTTGTGTCTTTTTCCCAATGGGGTCTTATAATGAGCAGATGTTTTACTTTTAATGAAGCTTATTTATCTGTTCTATTTTGATTGTTGCTTTCTGTATCTAAGCTAAGAACTCTTTGCCCATTCCTATGACAATAAGATATTCTTTTGTGTTTCCTTTTAAAGTTTGATGGTTTTACCTTTTCCATTTGGGTCTGTGCTTCATTTTGAATTAAATTTGACATAACAAGTGAGATATGGAAAGTTATTGTTTTTGTTTTCTGTGTGGATATTGAGATATTCTAGCACTGTTTGTTGAAAAACATCTTTTCTTCATTGGATTACATTGACTCATTTGTTAAATTCATATTAGTGTATACATATGGGTTCATTCCTAGGTTCTGTATTTACTTTGATAAATCCATTTGTCAATTTTTATGACAATTTCTTTTACTTTCTTGATGTTTGTAGTTTCTAGTAAATCTCGAAATCAGGTAATGTAATTCCTCCAACATTGTATTTTCATAAAAGTAAAATTCTCCATTTGTCCCTGTTAACTATGTATTGGTATCAGATTATTATTCACTTTTTCAAGGTCTTTTATCTACTTATTGCATAGTGGAACATATTAGCCTTCTTTCCTAGCATCGTTTTCATACAAAAATTGCTATGTTCTTTGTTAATTGTACTCAGACTTGATGATCACAGTATGGAAGTGAGTAAAGTACCGTGGCTATAGAATTCTCCTTTCACACAACTATAGTTTTGTTTTAGAACCTTCAGTGATTGTATAAATTCAGTAAGACTACGAAGAAGGACCACTGTAATCCTTATAGTAATGGTACCAGCAAAATTTTGATTTGTAGTAAATCTGTTATTTTTTAATGTGTGATTATAATTTTCCTCTCTTATTTAATCTTCATCGCCATGTACAAATCATTTTATACATTTTACAAATTAAATAAAGTTTGGGAGAAATTATGTAATTTATAAAATAATGCATATAAGCTATTTAATTCTCACTGTCCATCTCTTGAGATACTGCTGGTAACCCTGAGGTCTATAGAAGCTTCAAGCATCTCTTTTTGGTTTAATACTGAAAAACACAAAGTCATTTTAAGGACATAAGCAGAGTTGTAACTTTGAACAATTCCAGGAAGTGCAGTTCAAACGATAGTCTATGTGAGGGTGCTCTCTTGAATTGTGCAGTGCACAGTGTCAATTAGAATGTTTTTGTTTGTGACTAACTAGATTTCTTCTCCAAATTGCATCAATATAAGTAGGATTTATTGCCTGACAGAATAGGAAGGATATGGAAGGAAATGATTGTATTGATTTGATTCAGCATTTCATGGATACCATTAAGATCCTATTTCCTCTCTTCTTAGACTGCCACAGTAGGCCAAATTAATTTCAATATAAGATTCCTACCAAGAACTTCTAGGACTGTATGCACCTACATAGAAAAATAAGGCTGGTGTCCTCTAGCATATTCATTTTCTAGGATTGCCATAACACATCGCAACAAACTGGGTAGCTGAAAATCGCAGAAATTCATTCTCTTACAGTTCAGGCAGCCAGAAGGCCAGATCAAGTTGTCAGCAGGCCCATGGTTGCTCTGAAGGTTCTAGGGAAGTATTGTTCCTGTATCTGCCGGCTTTTGCTGTCTCCTGGCATTTCTTAGTTTGTGACAACACAGCTCCAATCTCTGTCGGTATTCACATGGCCTTTGACCTCAGTCTGACTTAAATTTTAGGCGGGCTTCTTCCTGCTGCTAGATCCCTGGCTTTCTTCTTACTTTGGCCCTTATAGAATTGATGTGACATAACTATAAAGTCCCTTTGCTCCCTTTTCTTAGCATTTACTTTAGAAAACTTGAAATTGCAAATTGTTTCTCTGACCCTTTGAAATGCACATCTGTTTCACACCTCTTGACAGTTTTAATATCTAGGACTGTTTTTCTCTAGGACCTGGAGCCAGTGCTCTGAAATGTAATAATCAAAGAAGATAGAGCCCTGAACAACCAGAATCTGTGAGAGTTTAGGAACCTAACCCCAGTGGGTGCCTTGTTCCAAGTTGTAAAACTACCTCCTGTCAAGTAGTTATGAGAAAGTTTACTTTTCCTTTGTTAGCCAACAAAGGCTAGTTAGCCAACACCATCTGAATGGCCATCCCATCTCACCCCACCTCAGCTTTTAAAAAGTCTCTTGCCATTTGCTTCAGGGGAATTGAACTCAGACTAAGCTTTGGCCTCTTTCTGCTATTACAATGCCCTTTAATATAATCTTTGACTATTGAACCTTGACTGATATAACCTTTGCTCTGATACTTTGTGCCCTTTGAATGTCTCTTTGTCCTTTCCTCTTCTTATAAGGACATGAGTTATTAGATTTAAGGCCCACCCTAAATCCATTAGGATTCTTCTGGAGATCCTTGACTACTTATTTCTGCAAAGACACTGTTTCCAAATAAGACCACATTCTGAGGTAATAAGAAGACAGTAATTTTGGGGTGACACTATTGAACTGACTATATGTTGCTGAAAGGCTATTTCTCATGTACCTTTTTTTAAAAAAAAATTTAATGTTTATTTTTGAGAGAGAATGAGAGCACAGGGAAGGGGCAGAGAGAGAGGGAGACACAGAATCTGAAGCAGGCTCCAGGCTCTGAGCTGCCAGCATAGAGCCCAATATGGTGCTCAAGGGGCTCGAACTCACAAACCAGGATTTCATGACCTGAGCCCAAGTCAGACGGTTAACCAACTGACCCACTCAAGTGTCCCTATTTCCCATATACCTTTAGCAATCTTCTCCTCTTGCCTCATTATCTGAATTGGGTCACATGCCCATTCTCAACCCAATCCATCTGGACGAGAGAGTGTTATTGAGCACTTACTAGATCATACCTGAATTACTGAAATCAGTCACCACGGCATATTGCCTTTGTTGGATTAAAAGAGTTTTTTTTTTTTTTCTTAAGAGCCATATAGTAAATATTTATGCCCTGAAGGCTATTCAGCTATGCCAGTAGTGGGAAATCAACCATGGACAATGATTCAATTTTGGGTGTGGTTGTAGTCCACTAAATTCTTATTCACATAAATAGGCAGTAGGTGGGTTTGGCCAGAGAGCAATAGTTTGCCAATCCAGTTATTCCTGGATGAAATAATCAGCCTCCTTCTCTGAGATGGCAAGAAGGGACTCTCCCTCATCTTCAAAATATGAAAAATGAAAAATAGAAGACTGTGATACTTGGTAATTCATCCCTGATACATTTAACTTCATTTTCATGGTTTTACATCCAAAGAAGCTATTCAGCCATGTGTGATTTACACAGATACAATTATTTAAGTAAACTTTACTACACTGGTTTTAAGCAATACTTACTACATCACAGAATAGGAGAGCTTATCTTAAGACTGTGGGGAATATAAAAGGAATTTTTATTCAGTCTGTGACCATGACTTTATCCTTCCTTTCTCTGACAACAGCACAGCAACACAGCACTCAGTTTCTTCATATAGTGGCTGAAAACTGCAGGCTCAGAAAGCAGGCCAACATAAATTTGAAACCTGGGTCTTTTTATAACTAGTGATCTTACATAATGTATTTTATTATGTGCACCCTGTTTTCCTGATAAATAGAATGGTGATTGTAATAGCACCTATCCTATTGAGTTATTTCAGTGATTGAAGAGTAAATGCATGCTAAACTCAGTACCAGCAAGTTTGGTATACTATTAGTTTTTTTCAAGAAATGCCAGTTACTGTTTTTCTTATTGTTTTATCTTTCCTTAATGAAAATTTGTCAAATCTCCTATGACTTTTTAGGTGTCAGATAGAGGCTTTGAATCAAATCTTATAAACAGATTTGTGTTTTTTCTATCACAAAGCACTGCAGTGTCAAAAAATTTTAGTTTTAACATTGTAGCTGACAATAAGCTTATCTGAACTATAAGCCTCTCTGTGCTTCAGTCTTTGACAATTTTGGTCAAGGCAGAAATTTTCAATTTTTTCAATTTTATTTTTATTTATTTTTTATTTTAGAGAGAGAGGGTTTGCAAGCAGGAGAGAAGGGCAGAGGGGGAGAGAGGGAGGAAGGGAGGGAGGGAGGGAGGGAGGGAGGGAGAGAGAGAGAGAGAGAGAGAGAGAGAGAGAGAATATGAATCTTAAGCAGACTCCATGCTCAACACAAGCCTGACACAGGCCTCTGATCTTACAATGCTGTTCATGGCATGAACAGAAATCAAAGAGTTGGTCATTCAACCAACTGAGCCACCCAGGCACCCAGAAATTTTCAAATTTTTATAGTAATTAAGTGTTATAATTACTGAAAACCTTAAGTACTTACATTTAATAATAAACTTAGAAAAAGAAACTTATCTTTAAGATAAGTTTGTATATATTTTTCTGAAGTAAATCTATGCTTATGTGTTGGGTGGCTGATTTTTTATTTTAAACCTCAGGTACAGAGAATTAAATTAACTATTCTACTTAGTTCATATTATATAATTGGTCTTTGAAAGATATAGGTGTGTGTGTATTGTATATATGATATAGTTGTATAGATAAAGATAAATGTATTAATTTCCCTTCCCCCATAGGTGGCCAATTAAATGATTTAAAGTTTTTCCCCATATATTCTTATATAATGGGTATTTTTACTTTGTGTTTATGCATTTTTAATTTACGTAGATAGTGTGGTGGCAGAGATTGCTGATTTGCTCCCAAATTCACACCCCCTTATTCAATAGTAACAGAATTACATGCTGCATCTCCCAGGATCTCTGCAGTTTGATGTGTACATATGTAATATTAAATGGAAGTGATGCAAAATCACTTCTGGGTCTGAGCCTTTAAAAAAGTTTTTTTTTTCATTTATTTATTTTTGAAAGACAGAGCACAAGCAAAGTAGGGGCAGAGAGAGAAGGAGTTACAGAATTTGAAGCAGCCTCCAGGCTCTGAGCAAGCAGTCCGCACAGAGCCTGACGCAGGGCTTGAACCCACAAACCATGAGATCATGACCTGAGCCGAAGTCAGATGCTCAACCAACTGAGCCACCCAGGCACCCCTGGGTCTGAGCCTTCAAATATTAGGTGTTTGCTTTTTTTCACTTCTTGCCATCTGTTGCCCAGATGTGGAAGTACTACAGTTTTAATTAAGCAACTAACAACAATCCTTTAGGGCATTGCTTCTCAAACTATTCTTCCCAGACATATCGATCACCTTGAAAATTGTTAGTAGTTGTGAGTATTGCAAATTTTCAAGCTCAAACCATTTCCACAAGTCAGAAACTTTGAGATAGAGTCAGCAATGTATGTTTTCACAAACTTAAAGGTGATTCTGTTACATACACGTTGCAGATTGAGGACCACAAAGCAATACTATGGAAGGCTCTGAGTCATTGAATGACTGTTTATAGCAAAGGGCAGCATATCATTGTCTCCAAGGTTTAAGGTAGTTAAATATTTTAGGCTCTTCTTGTTCTTTTCCTCTCCCCTCTTCTTTGCCTCTTCTTCCCCTTCCTCTTGCTTTTTCTCTTACTTCCTCTAGTAGTCAGTTTAAATTAAAAAAAACACATGAGCATACACACAGGTTGTATAAAAATAGGCTGGTATAGAGTAAAATGGCTAAGGTGACCTTGGGCTGATTACACAAGAGAGAAAAATAAATATCTATGTTTTTTAAAGTACTATATTTTTAGATCTTTTTGTTACTGCAGACTAAAAATCCATCCACTTTGTATGTGTGTTTAGTCCATTTATATTTAGTCCACTGATTCCAACCACAGCAAAGTGCTCCATGCTATGCCCTTTTGCCTGTGTTCTCTCCAGACATGAATACAGATCAATTCCAACTCTCTACTACCACATAATATATAATCTTCTACCTGCTCCCTATAGAACTGCGTAGAAATTTCTTTGGTTAATATATGAATGTTTGGATCATATATTCATTTGACTAGGTTTTGCCGTATTGATCTCCAGACTAATTGTGCTAGTTCACCATCACACTGGAAGTATGGGGATGTTCCATACCTCCCATACCTCCATCTTTAGGATTACACAGTTTTCTCAGGTATGCCTACCCAAAAAGGTGTAAAGAGGTATTTTATTGCTTTACTTTCTAGGTGCCTACAAACCAAAATTAATCAATGTCTTCCATTTATTTAAAAACATTTAAGATGTATTATTTGTAATTCCTACTGTATGTGAA
Source organism: Herpailurus yagouaroundi (assembly GCF_014898765.1). NCBI lineage: Eukaryota > Metazoa > Chordata > Mammalia > Carnivora > Felidae > Herpailurus > Herpailurus yagouaroundi. Next base: position 28,556,619 of record NW_024412405.1, read on the forward strand.
AAATAGGCAATTATCCTTGAAATATATTTTTAAATTACATTTGAATGTGTTTTAAATGCATATGCAGACATGAAATAATAAATAAAAATAGAGATACACAAATATATACTGCAATACATAAGCATATAACTGCAAACGAGAAATGGTAATTTTAAGGGAACATATTTGAGAACAAGGTATGCTGTGAGAATGTTGTAGCAAATGTGTATATTGAACTTGACAATATTTACATGCATCATTATTTTATTTATTTCTATTATTGATGGCATAATAGCCCAGTGAAAGAACATACCATTATTTATATTACCACTCCCTAGTTGTCAAAATATTTTTTAGTTCTAATTTTTGCTAATATAAGGCAGTGTATAGAAGGATGAATCAACCTTATAATTAAACCTGTCTACATAATCATAACTATATTTTTTGGAAAAACTAATGGAAGTAGTTTTATTGGGGCAAGTTGTACAAACATTTTTAAATGCTCTGATCCATGCCACAAAATTGTTTTTGAAAGTATTACAACTTCTACTTTCATAAGCATCAAGTCAATATTTTCACTGATACATATATTTTAAATATATATTTTTAAAGTTTATTTATTTTTTAATTAAAAATTTTTAATGTGTATTTTTGGGAGAGAGAGAGACAGAACATGAGTGAGGGAGGAGCAGAGGGAGAGAGAGAGGGGGAGATACAGAATCTGAAACGGGCTCCAGGCTCTGAGCTGTCAGCACAGAACCTAGAGCCAGGTGGGGGTGGGGGCTTGAACTCAGTATGGTGAGATTGTGACCTAGGCTGAAGTCAGAGGTTTAAGCCACTGAGCCACCCAGACGCCCCTATTTATTTATTTTTGAAAGAGACAGAGACACGGTGAGAGGATGAGCGGCAGAGAGAGGGTGAAAAAGAGAATCCCAAGCAGGCTCTGCACTGGCAGTACAGAGCCAGATGGGGGGCTGGAACTCACCATGAGATCGTGACCTAAGCTGAAACCAAGAGTTGGAAGCTTAACCAACTGAACCACCCCAGATGCCCCGTTTACTAATACATATATTTTAAAGGGATTAAAAATAAACTAAAAAAGGGGATTTATACTGCTTTTACTTTCACTTAATTTTTATTTTTAAATATTTTTCACATTTCGTACATGCAAAATATAGATAATATATATGGCAACTAAAAATAATACCATTAAGAAAAGTTTCAGTCTTCAATGACTACATTCATACCTTGAAAATTGAACTTATTTTTGAGATCCACTGGGTGTTCCTTGTTTTGCTATCTAAAGGTCTTGAATTTTTTACACATCATTTTCTTTCATTTATTTCTCTATATATTGTATATATGTGTATATACATTTATTTCCATATGTATTGTATACACGTGTATATACATTAAGACATATATGTATATACATATATATTTCATTATATTTTATAACATATTTTTCATTTTGCTAGTTTTTATATGTATATTAAAGGTTTATGCTATGTTTATTATTTGGGGGACTCAATATTATGTTTTTAATTAATTAATTTAGCTATGTTTATTCATTTTAATTGATGCGTAGGATTCCATTCTGGTGATATTCCACAACTTATTCATGATTTTGTGAGGCAGTGTTTTCCCAGTTTTCTTATGTAGTTGGAACAATATTATATATGTCGCCTGTTGCATAGGAGAAAGGATTTCTCTAGGGTATATACCAAGTAATAGAATCATCAGGTCGTAGTTTAGATGTAGCAAACTTCCTTCTGACAAGTAACTGGTAACTCTTTAAGAGATTGTAAGCATTATTAGTATTTTTTCAGATCCAGTGTTTTCAGATTTTTTTTTTTTAAAACTTCATCTTATCAGTTGGTTCTGAGAATTACATATTCTCTGTTTATTGATTTACCCATTGGGACATGGCTATTTCCTTATACAGAATTTCCTCACATCATAGGGCTAGTAATCCATAAGACATGCAGTACCTGATATCTGAAGTCTTAGCAGTTACCATCAATAATAGGCATGTGAATCAAATGCACTGGCTCTTCTTTAACTCAGCTAACTTCATTCTTCTACAGAGATAAAAATAAGCAGTGTTAGACTCTTCATTTAAGGTTTTTATTTTATATGCACAAGTGATATACGGATGGATATTGTGTGTGTGTGTGTGTGTGTGTGTGTGTGTGTGTGTGTGTGTAAGGTGGCTTAGTGGTTAATTTGGGGTCTGTGAAGGTCAGTGCAATGAAGCCTTCTATTTTTATCTACCTTTATGTTGCATTTCAGTGTGGAAAAGACTAAGCAATAGGGAAAAGAAAGGAAGAAAAAAAGAGGAAAATCAAACCCATTAACATTTCAAAAATTTATCCTACTAGATAAATTAAAGTGCTTCAGAATTTTCAGCCACAGAATATCTTGCATCTCTCTAGCAACATAAACCAAATTAAATAGCTATTCCAGCTTCATTTACCCACTATGAATATTTTCAAGGTTAAAAGAACAAATCAGATATATGAAGAATCAGCAAGATCTTGAATGAAGTAACATAAGGGAAAACTAAGGCAATAAGGAGAAAGAAGGAGAGAGAAGGAGTGGAAACAAAGGAGATGTGAGAAGTTAGAGGAAAAGGAAAAATGTAAACTTTCATCAACAGGAATTAGGATTCCTTTGGGCTTATGTTTATCTCCCTTCCCAGTCAAGTGTTTCTTTTGGAGAAAATGTTTGCTTTCTTTTGGAGAAAATGTTTGCTTTCTTCTGGAGAAAATGTTTGCTTTCTTCTTTTGTCCTCTATTCTCTTCACCCCTTTTCCCATTTCTGTAGCCATTATGTAATTTTCATTCACTTACAATTATTCAGCTTTCATCCTCAAATCTACTATTTTAGAACAGCTTGTCTAAAAGAGTATGATTTTATTTTTTTTAGTTTTATATTTAAAATAATTATTTTATGTTTATTTTTGAGAGAGAGACAGAGCACAAGTTGGGGAGGGGCAGAGGGAGACACAGAATCTGAAACAGGCTCCAGGCTCCAAGCTGTCAGCACAGAGCCGGACGTGGGGCTTGAACCCACAAATGGTGAGATCATGACCTGAGCCTAAGCCAACTGAGCCACCCAGGCACCCCTAGAAGAATTTGACTTTTAAAGATAACTGCTGTTGCCAAGTGTCTGTCTTCTGTTTTTCTCTTTTTGTTTTGTTTTGTTTTTCATTTCCTATATACAGAAAAAATAGTCTCAGGGTCAATATAAAAATGAATTTGTATTTGTAGTCAAAGTTTTAGACAAGGAAGGAACACTTTAGAAGGAACACTTACTGAGAAAAAAAGTTACTATTGTAACTAACTACATAATTTGACCAAAGCATAATTTTTGATTACATAATTATCACCAATATTAAAACTATTGGTTAAAACTAAACCTTGTATGTTAAAATAGATTTCTCAACTTTGAAAGTTTCTTTAGGATTAAATATATGATTAATTTTATTTAAAATTAATAAGATGGCTTTTCTGGCTGGAACCATGGAGGGTGCAGAAGAGAAGGAAAAGGAGATTCCTGCTGTGCTAGGAACCCTTAGGAAAAAGCGAAGGAATTTCAGAGTTGAAGATCAAGCATCTGGGAAGGAAGTTTGCCCAAAAGATGCTTCGAATGGTAAGGAGGAAGTTCATTTATGAAAAAGCTAAGCATTACCACAAGCATGTAGGCAGTTATACAAACCTGAGATTCAAATGGCTGGGATGGCAAGAAAAACTGGCAACTTCTATGTTCCTGCAGAACTAAATTGGCTTTTGTCATCAGGATCAAAGGTATCAATGGTGTGAGCCTAAAGTTTCAAAAGGTGTTGCAGCTTCTTTGCCTTCACCAGATCTTCAATGTCACCTTTGTTAAACTTAACAAGGCTTTGTTAACATGCTAAGGATTGTGTAACCATACATGGGGGTGAGGAGAGTACCCAAACCTGAAGTTGGTGAATGAATTGATGTACAAGTATGGTTATGGCAAAGTCAATAAGAAATGAATTGTCCTGACAGATAACACATTGATTGTTTGATCTCTTGGTAAATATGGCATCATCTGCATGGAGGATCTGAATCACAAGATCTATATTGTTGGAAAATGTTTCAAAGAAGCAAACAACTTTTTATGGCCCTTCAAATTATCATCTCCAGGAGAGAGAATGAAGAAAAAGACCACCCATTCTGTAGAAGGTGGAAATGCTGGCAACAGGGAAGATCAGTTCAATAAACTTATTATAAAGATGAACCAAGGTGTCTACTATGATTACTTTTTGTAATCTGGTCAGTTAATAAATAACTACTTTCAAATTGAAAAAATAAATGAAAAGTAAAATTAATAAGATGGACAAATCATTTATCATAGAAGTGATTATTTTATCCACGCATAACCCTAAAGCACCCTGATTTACTCACTTCATTGTAAGGGTTCATTGTTTTTGAGATATAAGCATAAGTAAAACATGAACAGTGTTGGAAATAAACATTGGAATTTTATTGAACATGAATTGCAAGTATTAATTAATGCAAAATACAATGTGCCTTACCTCAAATCTCAGAGTGATGTCTATCCATTCCACCTTAACAATGTCACACAGTGGCACTGTAAAATATTTTCAAGTTTAGAATGATACATTGTAGCCATTAATTCTCATATAAAAACCACATTAAATAAGTCACTCTTCTCATTTTCAGCATGTCACAGGTTTATACAATATTAAATTGCTTGATCATTGAGGGTCAGTATCAGTTCAGTAGTAGAATATGAATAGAAGCCAATGAACACTATTTTGTCTATTGCTTGAATAATTTACTAATGTTGATGTGCCTGTAATAAATATAGTAAGTAGTAACAGTTTATGATCTCTGAGCAATAAGTTATAGAATGATAATTATCTGATTATCTTATGCTCTGGAAATACTATAATCAATAACCTGACTTCCAAAGGGAAAATAAACTGGAAAATAAAAGTTCCTTCTTTCAATGCTATCAAAGAATAATTTAAGAGGAGAAACTGATGCAGGCAGGCTGAGTCCAAAAACCCAGAAGTTTTCGTAGGACCAGCCAAGAGGGTCCTTGGCTTCATGCAGGATAGAAACCAAACTCAAGTCAGAGAAAGTGAAAACAGAGTTTACTGAACAGCATGAATGACAGAAAATAGCTGATAGAATATCTTTGAAGCTCGGAAAGGAAAGAATGAGTCTCATCAGTGTTGGGGCTGAGGGGTTTTATTGGAAAAGGATCTAGGATACATGTTTTTTTAGGAGTCCATGGTAGGGTTTAATCAGAAGTGTCAGGTGAATAAGAGGCATTAGTCCGAAAATTACCAAAGGTAGGATGCCAGCATCAGCAGAAGTTTATTTGAAGCTAATATTCTGAAACATGTTTGGGATGTGGCTCTTCTTAAGTGTCATCAGGTGTTTTGCGCCTAAGACAAAACTCAGAGAATGATTAGCTTTCTTGTTTCTCCCTTGAAATGGGTATACAGCTTTTTTGGCTTATTCAGAGGCAAAATATGGAACATGGGCAAATGGGGCGTAGCAGAAAAACAGAGATGGAGCCTTTCTAAAATGGAATCCCTTCAGCTTTCCCACTTCAAAAGGAAAATTTGAATATTAGCTTACTTTAATCTCATGAAATATTTGTTTTCATTTGTGGAAGGATAGAAAAATCCCTTCTTGTAATGATTTGCCATTTCACAACCTTTGCGTTGATTACGCTTGAAAAAGAACACAAGATCACGATTAATGTTAAATGAACCCTGTTATGTGGCAGGCGCTTTCCATATGCCATCATAGTCAGTGCTCACCACAACCCCTTTAGGTAAGAAGCGATAAATGGATTTTCCAGTAACGAAACAGAAGTCCGTAAGGATTACCTTATTTTTTTAATGTTTGTTTATTTTTGAGAGAGTGTGCAAGCAGGGGAAGGGCAGAGAGAGAGGGAGACTGAGGATCCGAAGGAGGCTCTGCACTGACAGCAGCGAGTGAGATATGGGGATTGAACTCTTGAACCATGAGATCATGACCTGAGCTGGATGCTCAACCATCTGCACCACCTTGATGCCCCAGGATTACGTTATTTCAATGAATCTAAAACTAACTTCATTCATTAGAAGATACATATCATCTTAGTTCCACAAGAAACAGAAATGCTGCCAAGTATAATTGTAAATTTGCCAGTAAACTGATATTGATTTAATAATATTAACATGGTAGGATGAGTGGGTGAGTAAAGTGCCTCCTAGAATGATACCATATGCTGAGACAACTGTCTAAACCATGTAAGTTGGCCAGCGGAAGCCTATTCCCAGGCTTCTCTGGTTCCCAAGACCCTGATTCTTTCATTAAACTTTACAGCCTCAGCTATCTTCCACAAAACAGAATGCATTTGGCATTTTCCTTTATGAGAACTTGTCTTTTTCTTGTGGCACCACCTAGTCTTTGTAACCTTCATATGGAGGAAATCAAAGTGCATGACAGTATATTAATCAGAAAAATGGATTGCAGTTGCCTCATCCTGTCAATCACTTGATAAGGGAAAACAAATAGTGAAGATTAAATCACAGACTGCTCAAATGCCTCATACTTAGGATAAATACATTTCAGCTTTCAGGAAAGTCCATTATGCACTATTTGGCTTTGATTAGCAGGGGGCATTTCATAAAACATGAAAGACAGCTACAGCTAGTGGAAGAAAGAAGAAATGTGTGAGCATTTTCTCACTCTTTAAACAACTGATTCACCCCAGTCCAAAGGAAAAAAAAAATCCAGCAAAGGCTCTGACAATTACGAATGTCTTTGGCAAAAAAGATGAATTTATCTGCCTGTAAAGGAGATGTCGCTTGAAAAGCGAACGTCTGCGGCAAACAGAACACCAGCAGAGCATGACTATAAAGAACAATCCATATTTGCTCTTATACAGGAGAGACCCACAATTGCAACTTGATTGTAATTCTCACCTGGGAAATCTGAAATCACCACCTGTTTTCTTTGGATTCTTGTGTGACACACTCCAGTTGCTTTCTACAGAATTTAGAACATTGATTTACTCCAGTGGATACACTTGGAGCTTTACTCAATTCATTTCCATTAAGCATCTGACTCACTAGTTAGATTTATTAGAGCTAAGCAGATCGTTGTTTTTATATTCACATTTAGGTTTCTAAGTATACATATTACATATACTCCATGACATGTTTTCATACAACTGTCATTCTTGTTTGTACTTCATTAAAAAGGGCAACATACTAATCATAAGAACAGTTAGCTATGATGCATTCCCTTTTGTCTTAAGAATTTTGGAGAAAACAGAACAAGTGAAATAAAACCACAACAACCACCATAAACTCTAATTCACTTCTTACAAGCCTCTCTACCTTCAATTCCAAACACGTCACTGGGGCCTTATTTTTTTTGTTATGTTCAGCCATCTAAATATTATATGCAAGAATTAAAACAATGTCAATAGGCAAAACATAAAATATGAGACTTAAGGTAATCTATAATGCTTATTGTAAAATAATCTCTGTTATTTTTAGCATTTCATCTCTACTTAAGTCTGGCACTTAACCTGGTAAGATAAACTATAACATGAGCGGCATTGCAGTGTCAGTAAAGATAGATCCATGAAACTAGGCACATTATTATCTGAGCAAAACAAGTTAGCAAAGATATACGTATATATAAAGATATATATCTTGAGAACTTACACAATACAAACAAAATATGTCAGAACCCAGGTGCTTTGTAAGGGTCTCAAACAACATGCAGCATTTATAATTCTATAAAACAGACTGTACCCTCTCTAAATTTAAGAAAAATATTTTAAGGATAATAATTTACATTATCAAATGTGAATTTAAAAACCAATTTTAATGTGATTCTCCAATTATGTGTTTGTATAATGGACAAAAAAGCAGCAATATGCTAAAAGTATAAATGTTCAACAAATATAAAATTATGTCAAAGTTTTATCCTGAGCTTGATGCAATCACGTATATCTAACCATTTAACCTACTAGTGAATAATGATTGATTATGGCTAAGCAAGGTCTTTGTCAGCTCATTCTATTGGGGAATTTTAAGGATAGTCTGATTATTGCACAAAGACCTAAAAAAAAATCAGTGTTGGGTTTTGCTAAGTGATAGTGCCATCTACTGGTTTCGTTTGTCACAATGGTATGATGACTATGGGCCGGACCTGTTGGGTTTTACAGACCCACCTGACAGGTGTAACCTCATGAAGATATTCCTGAATGTAGATTCTGTCATTTAAGCTAAGGACTAAAAAAAGAATTGACACTAGTTATAAACTAATGGAAATTTCACACTCTAAGCACTTTTATTCATTATAAATATTTGGAATATAGAAGAGATGCTTTAACTAGGCAAAATCATTTTAGTGATTTAACTAATACTATATATGTCAAAGGTTCAAATGTTTAGTTAATCAACGCTCTGCATGTATGGTACACCGAATGCACTGTGTGCTCAAGAATGTTGGCAGATTCAACAAAATTCAGGGCGTTTAAAAGATAGACAATAGGAAAGATAGAAAAAGATTCCTGGCTTGAAGCTTGTAGGTTGAACAAATATAATATAGACAACCAGTTAACTAACAAAGCAGTTGGCTCAGGACAGTTCAGATACATATTTTGATATGAATAAAGGTATAGCTGTTGAGTAGGGGGGCATTTGAAGGAGATGTCAAATTTGAAAAAGAAGAGACAAGAAAAATTTAGGGGAACAACAGCTTGAGTACGGGTAAGAAAAAAGGAAAGTCCAGCATGAGATTTTCTGTTTTGGCTTTTGTACAGAAGGACAAATATATCCTTCATTCTGAGAAATACATTCTTAACAGTTCTAAAACTATTGGAAACTAATGTGCATACTGAGCATAGGAAAATTTGTGCTCATTCTTAACACAGTCAATTGTCTGATTTAGTCCATGGTAGTGTCAAAGAGCAGCTCCCATTGACCCCACTCTGTTAAAGTACCCCCAAATAAAACACACTCTATTAATAAAAGTGGAAGATAGATTGTTAGCTATGCAATCATAGAGTTCTGGCTACTTTATGAAACTCTGTTACCTTATCCTCCTTATTAACTTAGATGCTTTGGGACATGAATTATAGTAGAATATCTATTAAAAGTAAAGTAGGTTATTATCCCCTGTAATATACACAAATCTATCTCAAGGTTTTAAAATATTTTTGAGCTGGACACTAATTTTCCTATGAAGTTCCCAGGAGGCCCATAAGGAGAGTGATTAGCAGGTGGCGTTAATGTACCTGCCCCCACTCCCATGCAATCAGAGTGGAACTGCTTTGATCTGGTAAGTTTGTGTGTGTGTATGTTTGTGTGTGCATGTGTAACTTAATTATACATACATATTTTCTTTGGGCAAGTGTTCTACTAAAAATACATTTTAGAAGCTTATCAATTTAAACTTATCAATGTGAAAAACAGGATTTGAATGCAAAGAGGTAAAAATATTGGGAGAACAGCTTGGATAGAAATAAGAAAAGGAAGGTAGAGGATAAGCATGCTATTTTCTGTTTTTGCTTTTTCACAGAAATACATTAAACTCTTCCGTGCCTCAATTTATGCTGACTTAGGTGTGGATTTTGCTTAGGATCCTTCCTTGGCCAACCCAGGGGGTGGTGATCTGTGTACTGGTGACCTCTATGCATCACTGTTCTTCCACTTGTATAGCATGCTATTGCATACTGCCTTCTAATTACAAATTGTGTGTGCATCAGAAAATTTTATATCTCTAAGCAAAATAATAAGTTTTGTTTGAACAGGATTCAGGTCTTCATTTGAATTACTCATAACATCAAACATAATGTGATGCTAAAGTTTATGGTAAGTATAAATAACACCCACAATTCCTCTGTTTCTTTCCCTCTCTCAAACACTCACATGCACACAGACACGCATACATACACGTGTTAATTCATTAATGTCATAGAAACATGGACAAATATATTAACAGACTTTATCCAGAATAGGAAGTGAAACAGGATATAAGATCTGTGAAGAGATGATTGCACATATAAGAAATCAGAGTATTTCAAATCACACCTTTAAAATATTCTGTAATTGTTAGGGTAAAAAGAATTAGACAAGTTATGAGAAGGATATGAGTTAACAGGATCCACATGCTCAGTGGAAGGAGTGAACACTAGTAAATCCAATTTGCAGAATTATTTGGCAGTTGTTAACAGAATTGAATATGATTTATGCAGACCTTATGTCATGCAGTTCTTTTCCTTAGTGCGAACAGCAAAGCAATGATCAACATGCCCTTTGGGGGACATATACAAGGATAGTCATTGCTTACTTGTTTTGTTGGTAGAGAGTTGAAAGAACCTGAATATCCCTAAGAGAGTGGGAATGTAGAAAGGGTGGATGGATACCACAGAATACCATGCAGGAGGTGCACATGGAAATGCTGCTGGATCTAAAATGTAATTGAAACAGAATGTAATCGGGATGCCTGGCTGGCTCAGCTAGAAAAGCATGCGACTCTTGACTTCAGACTTATAATTTCGCACGGAGCCCCCACCTGGGGTGTGTAGAGATCACTTAAATAAATAAAACTTAAGAAGAAAGACAATGTTGGGGTGCCTGGGTGGCTCAGTTGGTTGAGTGTCCGACTTTGTCTCAGGTCATGATCTCATGGTCTGTGAGTTCGAGCCCCGTGTCGGGCTCTGTGCTGACTGCTCAGAGCCTGGAGCCTGCTTCAGATTCTATGTCTCTCTGTCTCTCTGCCTCTCCCCCTCATGCTCTGTCTCTCTCTGTCAAAAAATAAATAAACATTAAATTTTTTTAAAAAAGGAAGAAGAAAGACCATGTAATCTATAAAAATAACAACATGCATGCAAGCTTAAAAGTTTTGCATGGCATGCAAAAAAATAATATTTTCTCAATAAATGTATACAAATGAAAATATTTTCACTAAGCAGTGAAGAATGAGGATGGAAGGAATAAACATACGAATAACTTAATAAAAGAGACTTGAACTGATGGCAACAATGTGCATCGGTGAGGAGTGTGGTCAACTCATGCTTATGCACCTGATACCTTACTAAGAAAAGAAGAAAGATTAAACCTGTAGCCTTCCGTAGGATGCACAAAATAGAACATGACCAATTTTGAACTTGAAACCAACCTCAGGCTGTTTGCGGTTGTTTTTTCTCCCATTAGAATGGGAAATATCTGGGTCTCTAATTTCCTGATGACTTTCCATAAGAATCAACCTTTTCCATCCATACCTAAAGACAGGTCTTTTCCAATGCCAAATTCCTTTTCAGTTCAATTCTATACCTGCTGTTTCATTTCATATTCTAGGAAAAAACTTTGAAAAAAAGTTCTCTTAAACTGGGAAAAAAAATCACAAAACAGCTGTGACCCAGGTTGAGGAGCATCACATTCAGGAACTCAGTGGCAGCCTTCTTTTTTCTACAGTATCTCATCTATCCCAAGCATAAAGAATATATTTTACCTGATTAGCTATCATTTTAGTGATTTTACCCAGAATAAAAAAGGGTTAAGCAGAAGAGGATTCCAACTTCTGTTGTATTCAGACCATAGGCAGACATTTCTTGTGTATACAAGCAACAACAACAACAACAACAAAATAAACAGGAAATCAGAAACAGGGTGTTTCTGTTTCGGTCTCTGTTACTGGCAAACTACACACTGCGGATGTAAAAGACCAGGACTTCACTTTTACTTTCTCCTCATTAAAAGTGAGGCTAATGACATAATAAACATAGCTCTAATTCAGTAAAGGAGACTAAATCAAATATAAAACAAAGAAAAAATATTATGATATTAAGCTAAACAGTTATTAACCCAACCTGACTGTTTCATATGAGCAGAATTTCAGGATAGGTAAATTATAAGATGGTCTTTCCAAATTATAGATGTAGCCCTGTTCCAAAATAAGTTAATTAACTAGTCTGAACCATTCTTAATATCGGGGTATTATTGATGCTAACCAAAAGAAAAGCTAACTGACAAGTCTGATTTTCTACATTTTATATTTTAGAATAAATTGCTACTCAGTTTATCTAATGAAAAATAATAAACATATTTAGAGTATAATTTTATTTTTGTAGGAGCTGTTTTCAAGGTTTGACATTATTTATCTTTTCTGTTGGCGATATGAAGACCAGACTGTGATTACACTAATGGTCAGGAATAAAAATAATGCTCCATTTCCACTGACCTGAGGAGCATTCACATCAAGTAAATTTTCATTAATATTCCCCTCTTTAATAAAAGCGTGTGCCATGATGGGAAAAAACAGACAAAGAACAGAGCAATAATTATCATTAAAACATTTGGTGGAAAATATCATGTTGATGTTCTGCTGAGGGTAAGGTGCCATGGCAATGCATACAAACTACTATCAACTCATATTTTTAATGTGTTTAGCATATAATAACCCACTGCAGTTTCACAACAACAATAGCAAAGAGGAAGGAGATCTTTTTTATTTCTATTTTATAGGTATGGAAACTGATTCTGATAAATTTGTGATTCAGTGTTCTAGATAGTAAAGTCCTGAAAGTAAACTCAGTTATATTTCTTGGGACTCCCGAGATTGACCATGCTGTACATAGTCTTATGTTTAAACTAGCCATCATGAAGTGAGAATTCATGAAAAAGGTCAAGAAAACTCAGGTTGCATAGGTAAAAACAGTAATTTGATAAAGTACATGCAATACCACACAATCGAAATTGGACTTGATTATGAGGATGCAGGGGATCATTGTAGAATTTAAAGCAGAGAAAAGATATGTGAAAGGCAGGTCTAGGGAGATTAATCTAGCAGAACTAGATCAGGTAGATTGAAATGGAAAGTTCTTCGGGAGAACAAGAAAATCATGTGATCATCGTGGTGTGAGATAAGAGTTTACCTCATGGCAGAGGCAAACTAATTACGGAGAAAGAAACAAAATTCATATATATATTTTTTTTTTAATTTTTTTTTCAACGTTTATTTATTTTTGGGACAGAGAGAGACAGAGCA
>NW_024412405.1:28574661-28644401 GCF_014898765.1 Herpailurus yagouaroundi
TCAGGCCCCTCCGCTTTTTGCAAGCCAGACTCGGGGGCTCTGCTTGGCCGGCGAGCCGCCCCTCCGCCCCGGCTCCCTCCCGCCAGTCCGTGGAGCGCGCACCACCTCGCCGCCCTTCCTACCCTCTTCCGTGGGCCTCTCGTCTGCGCTTGGCTCCGGCGACTCCGTTCTGCTAATCCTCTGGTGGTTTTCTGGGTTATTTAGGCAGGTGTAGTTGGAATCTAAGTGATCAGCAGGACGCGCGGTGAGCCCAGCGTCCTCCTAGGCTGCCATCTTCCCTCCTCCCCATTTTAACCTTTTTAAAGTGTGCGATTCAGTTGTGCAATTGTCACTGTCATCCAATCCCAGAAACTTTTCATCACCCCAAAGGTAACTATACCCATTAAGCCGTCACCCTTCATTCTCCCCAGCCCCCTATCCCAGGCAAATATTAATCTGCTTTCTATCTCTTTGGATTTGCCTGCTCTGAATGTTTTGCATAAAATAAATCATACAATAAGTATGTGGCCTTTTGTGTCTGGTATCTTTTAAGACATTTTCAATAAATGTTGTAACGTGTTAATCTGTACTCTTTTTATTGCTGAATAATTTTCTACTGTATGGATATACAGCCTTTTCTTTATCCATTTATCAGCTGTTTAGACATTCAGATAGTTTCCATTCTTTGAATATTGTGAATAGTGCTGCTGGGAACATTTGTTTACATGTTTTTTAAAGTACTTTTCAATCCTTTTGTTCTTTTTGAGTAAATTTTTGAATATGATGTGGACAGAGTGCAGGTGTCCCAGCATCATTTGTTAAACAAATGATTTGTTTCCTATTGAAAGGTCATGGCACCCTTTTGAGAATAAATTTAGCTTAGATGTATAGATTTATTATGGGACTCTCAATTCTATTCCCTTGATCTGTATGTCTATCCTTATTGTTACAGTCCTTACTGTTTTGATGACTGCAGCCCTGGGGTAAATTTTGAAATCAGGAAATGAGAGTCTTCCACCTTTATTCTTTTTTATCAAGATTGTTTTGACAGTTTAATGTCTCTCATATCCCGTGTGAATTTGAGAATAAGCTTTTCCTTTTCTGCAAAATAGCCATTAGGATTTTGATAGAGATTGCATTCAATATGTAAATCACTTTTGGGGAATGTTCTCATTTGCACAATATTAAGTCTTCTGGTACATTAACACAAGATACCTTCCTGTTTATTTGGGTATTATTTCATTAGTGTCACCAGTTTTTCTAGTTCTAAGCGTACAAATCTGGCAGTTTATTATATTAATCCTAACTATCTATTCTTTTTGATTCAATTGTAAATGGAATTATCTTCCTGGTTTTCTTTTCATATTGCTCGTTGCTACTGTATAGAAATAGAAATGTTGGTGTTAATCTTGTGTCTTGCAACTTTGTTGGGCTTGTTTATCAGCTCCAGTAATTCTTAATTCCTTAGAATTTTCTATATACAAGATCATGTGATCTGTAAATATAAATTTACTTCCTCATCTCCAATTTCAATGCCATTTATTTTTTGTTCTTTGTTAACTTCTTTGACCAGAGCTATCAGTGCAAGTGGACATCCTTATCCTCTACCTTGTCTTAGGGGAAAAAAAGCTTTCATTTCTTCACTGTTTAATAAGATGTTAGCTGTGGGGTGTTCACTGATTTGTCTGATTTGTTCACTGCTAATGTTCATTATCATGTTGGAGAAATTCCCATTTATTCCTAATTTGTTGAGAATTTTTATCATGGATGGTGTTGGATTTTCAATTATTTATTCTGCAATAAATATTTATTATTGACAAATATTTATTTTAATTGAGATGATCATGTATGTTTTTTCCCTTCACTCTATAAATGTATTGTATTACATTGATTGATTTTCATATGCTAAGCCTCCTTTGCACTCCTAGGATAAAAAAAAAAGCTTGTTTTATGGTACATTATCTTTTTTTTTTAATTTTTTCAACGTTTATTTATTTTTGGGACAGAGAGAGACAGAGCATGAACGGGGGAGGGGCAGAGAGAGAGGGAGGCACAGAATCGGAAGCAGGCTCCAGGCTCTGAGCCATCAGCCCAGAGCCCGACGCGGGGCTCGAACTCACGGACCGCGAGATCGTGACCTGGCTGAAGTCGGACGCTTAACCGACTGCGCCACCCAGGCGCCCCGGTACATTATCTTTTAAATGTTCTGCTGAATTTAGTTTACTAATGCTTTGTTGAGGATTTTTGGGTTTCGACTTACCCAAATTCGTAAGGGATATTGGTCTGCAGTTTTATTTTATTGTATTTTTGTCTGGCTTTAGTATCAGGGTAATGCTGAACTCAGAATGAATGTGGAAGTATTTGCTCCTTTTCTAGTTTTTGGACCAGAGGAGGGTTGGTATTAATTCTTCTTTGTTTGGTGAAACTTAGCAATGAAGGCAGATAGTTCTGGACATTTTATTTGTTATGAAGACAGAAGCAGAAGGTCTGAATATTTAGCTTTGATTATGGAGGTAGAAGGCTATGAGCCAAGGAATTTATCAGACCTTAGAAGATGGGAAAGCCAAGGAAGCAAATTCATCCCTGTGGTATCCAGAAGGAATGTAGCCCTGCTGATCAATTTTAGACTTCTGATTTCCAGGATTATAAGAGAATAAAGTTGTGTAGTTGCGAGCCACAACATCTGTGGTAGATTGTTACAGCGTCAATAGAAAACTGGTAAAGCAGATATTCTACTGTACTTCAAAATAAGTAAACTCACCCTATAATTGAGCCAGTAACTTCTAGTACCTTTTCATTGGGAGCTCAGTACTAATTACACACCTATCAGCTATGAGCTACGAAATTGCTTCCCTCCTTCAATCTCATTTTATGTCTCTTTTGAGTGTTTATATCCCCATAATTGTTCCCTGTTCTACTGTTACAAGTATCTATGCAACATAGTAACCGATAACTATATACAGGCCATATCTTGTTCTCTGAGAGGCTGTATCTATAGCAAGTTATTTGGGGAGTATTGTGATGACAGAATTTAATATGAACTTTAATCTGAGCTTTAATCTGAACCTCAGTACTTGTTTTCTGACTTTGGCAAGTTTACTCAATCTCTTCATGCCTCAGTTTTATAACTAGCCAAATGAGAATAAAAATAGTACTTGCCATAAAGGATTGTTCTTAGGATTATATGAGATAAATACGTAGATATTGACACATATAATCTATTTAAGGAATGCTGTCTTATTTTCTGTGTGTATGAAGACAAAATTGAAATTATTATAAATTCATTCATTTTTGCATTAGGAAATTTAGTTTATAAACAGGAAACACTTCAGTAGATTGTAAGAATATGAAGGTAGGGAGTATTGTCTGACTTGTTTTCACTGATATATCCTTTAAAAATATTTTTTACATTTATTAATTTTTGAGAGACAGAAAGAGATAGAGTACAAGTGGGGGAGGGGCAGAGAAAGAGGGAGACACAGAGTCCGAAGCAGGCTCCAGGCTGTGAGCTGTCAGCGCAGAGCCCCACAAAGGGCTCAAACTCGTGAACTGTGAGATCATGACCTGAACTGAAGTCTGAAGCTTAACCAACTGAGCCACCCAAGTGCCCAGGAAGATAATTCTTACCTTAAAAAGGCAAGACATTTTTTTGCATAGGAATTTTATCTCCTGCTTTTGAGAAAAATAAAGAAGTTCTCTCCCTGCCCCAGCAACAGTGCACTAACCAGCCCTTGCAGCCAGTGAGAAACCTCTCCAACTCACTCTTGTTCTTCTCCGGTGAACTTGGGTTCCAAATAACCCTCTGCAGTGTCCTCCTAAAACCTAACAAAAATAGACCTTCCTTTTGTCTCTTCAGACTTACCTTGTCCCAAACTGCATACCTTAGGCATTCCTGAACAAACTGGTGGTAAAATAACTGGGTATTTTATGTTTATGGTTGACACCCCTTATAGAATACAAAGAGAGTAATTGTCACAAACAATTTATACATCTTTTTTTTTTTTAATTTTTTTTTCAACGTTTATTTATTTTTGGGACAGAGAGAGACAGAGCATGAACGCGGAGGGGCAGAGAGAGAGGGAGACACAGAATCGGAAACAGGCTCCAGGCTCCGAGCCATCAGCCCAGAGCCTGACGCGGGGCTCGAACTCCCGGACCGCGAGATTGTGACCTGGCTGAAGTCGGACGCTTAACCGACTGTGCCACCCAGGCGCCCCAAACAATTTATACATCTTGAGCTATATCATAATTTTAACCAAAATATGTATACTTTATGTAACAAATTTACCATGTTACAATGTTAAGTTGACATTTTCTTGAGAGGTAGAATATTATTTTTAATAATAGTATTTTAATAATAATGCCACTTTTTAAAGTGGTAGAAATCTATAGGATTAGTATAATACATGTAGGTTATACTTGTAAGGGCATCTTTCATTTGAGTGAGCCATCTGGAAGTACACAATTTATCATATAATTTATTTTTCAAATGTTTTACAAAACTAAAATAACTTATAAATTAAATCATTTAGTAAATAGATTTAGAAAAAAATTAATCAAAAAGATAACATGTTACCTACATTTGATGAATATGAACTCAGTATGTGGCTTCTTTAGGGAACTGATTGTGTGGTCACTAGTCAAGATGATTCTGTACATGACTGTTCTCTGCATATAAAGTAAAAAAAAAAATGTATGATTGAGAATAATATTAGGCAAGTATTTGGGGTAAACACAGGAATAATTAATGTTTGCGTAAAACAAATTTCAAGAATGGAGCTGGAAGCAGTTGGTAAACAAAAGACCATATTTAATGGGAAATTTATAAAGGAGTCAAATGAGAATTTGCCTTCTGCCATTGTCTTACATTCTTAAAAAACAATAAAGGTGACTGGATAAAGAGGTTCTAAGAAACAACTGAATTAAGCATTTACCAAAAAAAAACAGGTCTAATTATAAGAATTCATACCAAATTTGTCAATGTTCATTGACTAATTTTATAAGGGATTTTTCATTATATTCTTCTACTAAATATTTCATAAAATCTGCTGTTTACACCATGAGCCAGGTTCCCCCAAAGCAAGGCTTCTACATCCTCATCTGGTTAAGTTTGTAATTCACTCCACTCCTCCCCTCAGCCTGTGCCTGGCCAGTGCCAAGTGCAAGAGATAAAATAATGAAAAAAACAGGAAAAGGCTCTGTTAGAACCTGCTACTCAGTTCCCTTTAGAGCTTAAGGTATTTACTCAGAATTTTTATTGAGGATCATCTAATAATCATTTATGAAGATGATAGTGTAGTGTAACTTATAATAATAATAATAACCATGGCAACAAAACCTTCTGAATTGTTCTTACAGAGGATGACTACAGGAAAAAATAAGACAAAATAATAACTTATTTCTAAAAGAGTGAATCTGAATATATTTAACTGAATTTTGTGATATATTCAAATAAACAGAAGTACTTGAAAGCTTTTATCCATTATCCTTTCTTTGCATATTATTTCTATATTACCTTTTCCTTTGTTTAAATTTTAAATTTCTTCGTGTCTCTTTGGATAAATATGACTATATATATGCATTTATTTGTGTGTATGTATTTGCATATATATATATTATGTATACATTGTGGGTATCTGTATGTTTGTGTACATATACACATTTTATATATTTTTGTATATCTATGTGACCTAATTCTTTCTTTCTTTCCCTACCTTTCTTCCTTCTTCCTTTGTATCTATCTATGATAGAATAATTATTAATGTCCTGCCTGGATTTTACTTGTCCTAATTATGCTATTTGCTGTAATAACAGTATAGAATGGTAAATTTTAGGTAACATTTGAAACCAAAAATACATTGGTACATTTATTTTGCTGTGAAATGTGTGGTACTCTACCAAAAACCAAATTGAACTTTATTTTTTTCCTATTTAAGTGGTTATCAGGTCATTTTCATATAGAGAAATTCAAAAGAAAAGATAAACATACAATTAAATTAAACATACAATCACAATGTAAAAGGCAATTCAAACCTTTAAAATAGTAGTACTATAAGAAAGGAAATTCATCAGTTTGAATGAGATGAAAAATATTAAAGTGAATAATGGTAATTTTTTAATAATGTGGTAGTAATTTAGGAATAAACAGACTAATTATAATCTTGGTCACAAAGATACATTTTATCATTGTAACATAATTGGACAAACCTAATCTATATTTTTTAGTACTTTTAAAATGTCTCTTAAACTCCAGTACATAAGCAGAAATATACAAACATTGAACAATTCTTATGAAAATAAATCATTGGAAAAACTTGATCAAGTGAAACAAAGAAATCTGACATTCAAGTGTTCCCTTTTCAATGAGCTTATTCTTTAAAAATAAGGACACATTTTTAACAATGTCTCACAGATTAATAAAATCAATTTGCCTAAATCCTAATCTTCAGAGAACCATGTGATAAAATATGTATTAACATTATTTTTACTTTCTTAAATCCTATATTAATCACATTGTCTAAAATTAGAAAAGGAACAAATATTATTGTTAAGAAGTTTAAACATGCATAAAATTTGTTTTTATGCCTTTAAATTAGACAAGATTACGTGTCATGTTTATTTAAACATTGTGTAAGCTGAATTAATTACAGAGTGCGTGCTAAAAGCTTTGGACTGCTTTTCAAGTCAGGAATGACTTTGCCTGTTTATAGGATGACAATTGGCTTTTACTTTTTTTAAACAATCACTGAGCCAGGTTTAAAAAGTGAAAGAAGTAACAAAATGCAGATAGTACAAAATAATGTCGATTCTTTTCATATAGACCTCATTTATCTGAAAAACAATTAAGGAAATTGGAAACTTAGCATTAAAAAGATCTAAACTGGGGCACCTGGGTGGCTCAGTCCATTGAGTGTCCGACTTTGGCTCAGGTCATGATCTCGGGGTCTGTGAGTTCGAGCCCCGCATCTGGCTCTATGCTGACAGCTCAGAGCCTGGAGCCTGCTTCCGATTCTGTGTCTCCCTCTCTCTGTTCCTCCCACACTCATGTTCTGCCTCTCTCTGTCTCTCTTTCTCTCTCTCTCTCTGTCAAAAATAAATAAACTTTAAAAAGATCTAAACTAATAATATAGATATCCAGAGTTGACAGCATCTTGTTAAAAGAAAGAGAACCATTCAAAATAGAAGCTGTGTAGAAATTCAAAATAGCTGTGTAGAATATTAGAGTCTATAAGAAAAGACATGAAATATGCCCACAGTGATTAAAAAAAATTTTTTTAACATTTTCATTTTATTTTCTTCAGAAGGTAGGAAGCTGGTGGAATACTGACCCTCCCCAGCCACTTGGGAACATCTCATGAAGTCATTAAGTAAATGCGTCAGAGAATATATCCAGCCCTTTGTAGTAATGGACAAAAGATCCAGAATAGCATAGCACATTTTTAAATAATCCTACAGTGAAAATTATATTCCCTAATCATTATATTTTAGGCTTGTTTCTTGTTTGCTTTATCTTGAAATATAAGTAAAACCCAGCCCCATTCTCTAGTTTATTCTCCCCTTTACCTTTCTACCTCCAATTGGGTGACACCAGTTTTTTTAATCCTTCTCTAAAGATTATTGCTTCCAACATTGTTCATTTGGAAGTCATATCATGAGACTTTTTTGTGAGTCATAATATTTGAGTTGTATCTGTCGTGTTCAGAGTTTTGATACTCTTTCATTTTCTTGCCAGGAACAACTGTTAACCTTAACTTACGCTGGGTCTTAACAGCCAGTCCAATCTCCAAGGAAGAATATCAGACCCAACACTTTCTCAAGGTAAGCTGCTGACCTGAAGGATTAACACATCCACCTGTACTCTAGAATTTTAATTATTTTGACTATTAGAAAACCTATCCAAACTCTTGATATAGCAACATAAACATGATTGAACATATAAATGTGACAAGATATAGTGTGTTTTCATGGTGCTTTTTCATATTTGAAGCCAAAAGTTTACTATAGGATATTAATAAGGTAGAAGAAAATTTTGATACCAGTTCTTGTCAGTGAATTTTAATGTTTGTGTAAAAAAATTTGGGGGGGGGGTGCTCTGCCATATCTTTGGTAGAGACTGGAGTATTATATTTACAAATTAATCCATGTGTATCTTAAATATTGTGAGATCCGGATATTTGTTTCCAACTGTCCATTGCTCTCCTGAGGAGAGTAGCATTTTAATAACTTTTTTCTCATCAAATCTGTTTTTGCTAATTTTAAAGAAATGGCAATCCTATTCTAATACATGAACAAAGTTGATTTAAAAAAAATCATCAGGAAATAGTTAAAAAAATTAAATTGGTATCCTTGGTGCTGAAGGAAACGAAGTTGGTAAAGCACCAGGGCTTAAATGTTAGTATCAGACTCAGTGTCATATGCTTTCTTTGATTAGCATGAATATAAAAACTCCTCAAGCAAGTAAAATTCTTCTGAGTAGACTCAGTGACTCCTTCGCTGCATAAACTCTTTAACACTCCTAAGTTTCCTTTTTTTTTTTTTTTTAAATCTACCAATCTTAATTGTGATCTGAGGGGGGGGGTTGTTTTATAACTGAGAATTTTTGTTTAATGGTGTGTAATTTGGATGAGGGTGTTGTTTTCTTTTGCCTCACAGTTGGGAGGATTTTCATTAATGAAATAGTTTGGATTCTCATTTTCTGTTTTCTTTTTATAGTAGTGGTTTATGGATGTTTTCTTCTATTTTCTCCTCATTTTGTAATGTGTTATTTTTATGGATCAGCAATAACATTTAAATGCAGACAGGGTGAGGGTTACCAAGTTTCATCTCTATTCTTATATCACCCCTCATTGTATAGCCACTGAAACCATTATTATAGAATGTTTTATGAAATACCCCAAATCTCTTTCATGTAAATTTTTTTATTGGTAGGAAGGCATTACTTTATGAACCATAATAAAGAAATCATACTTTGTTCAAAATAAAGTGTTCTATATACTGCTAAAATGTATATCTAGAAAATAAACCAGAGTCCTATATATACATCTTAAAAGATAATAATACATAACTAAATAAAAACCCTAAATACATACTTTAATATACTAACAAATCTCTTCTATGTCTATCTTATATTTATATAAATAATCCAATAAATAATACAAAGCATAAATTTCCTTAGTTTTTTCCAAGTAACATTAGACTCACAAGTCTGCCATAGTATTGTACCTATATAATATGGGCCCGATACCTTACATGGAAAAGAAAGACTCTGAGTCATAATCAACTTACTCATATAATTTCTAAGCATTTATTTTTAACATACTGTATTCTAGACTTGGTGTAGGCAATACAAGGGTGACTAAATCATAAAGCTTGCTATATGACTTAGTGTTTCTCTTCTACAGTGAAAAGTATGAAATGCTTCTAGATTCATTCAAAAATTTGAACATAATCTCTACTTTTAAAAAGATAATTAAAGGAGCCTCTGGGTGGCTCAGTCAGTTAAGTGTCCAACTTTGGCTCAGGTCATGATCTTATGCTTCATGGGTTCCGGCACCACGTGGGGCTCTGCACTGACAGCTCAGAGCCTGGAGCCTGCTTGGGATTCTGTGTCTCCTTTTCTCTCTCTGCCCCCCACCCCCTGCTTGCGCGCACGCTCTCTCTCTCTCTCTCAAAAATAAATAAACATTTAAAAATTTAAAACATAATTAAAATGTATTGTACCAATATAGAAAAGAACACAGAGTAATGAAAATATGGACTGTACTAAGCAGCCTGAAAGAACTTTAATCACGTTTTTTGGAGGTCAAATCAAGGCTAAGCATGACTTACTGAAAACTACCGATTTCATCATTAATGACAAGGTACTATCAAGCCTTTAATATTCATCCATTTTTTGTTTTAGCCATCCATGCATTTATTATATTATGTGGCAAGCAAACTGCTACAAGCTGGTAGTAAACAGACATAGGTCTCTCTCTCTCTCTCTCTCTCTCTCTCTCTGTCTAGTTGGCAATCGAATAATACGGTCATAGTGTGGTCAGAGTTATAAAAGATACATGCATAGGACAATGTGCTATAAGGACTGGCATGTTTTATTCAGATGGAGGCTTAGCTAAGCCAAGTAATAAGCTAAGTCATGACTGGAACACAGGAGCTAATCCAAGCAGATGGAGAGGTGACAGAAAAGGTATGACATTCCAAAGACAGGGAAGAAATTCAAAAGATGGAAGTGAGAAAGAACATGACAGATTCAGGGAACTACAATTATTTTTGCATCATTTAAGAGCAGGGCACATGTGATTGAGCAGACCATCGTACTTCTTCAAGGATGCTTAGCTCTGCTTACTTGAAAGATCACCACCAGTGGTTTGTATTTACCTTTCCTAGGAAATTTTACTGCAGGAAACTCATTGCCATCCCCTGAAACTACATCTTGTTTGGAGCCACCCTTTGCAATGCCCCAAATTTTCACTTTGTCATTCGGATGTCTATTATCAGTTTATTCCTTCTAAATGACAAAATGTTCAGAGATCTTAGAAAATGATGACCTTAATTGGTCACAGATAGTTTTATTAAATAATAATTTCTAGAACAGTAAATCCCTTTTTGAAATTTCTATGCATATCTGAAGGTAATGATTCATTTATTCTTTTCAGACCAAAATTTTAAAAGTCAGCTGTTTTGAAGACACAAGACAAATCAAAGTACTCCATTATGGTGTGTTCAATATTACCTCCACACACCAACTTTCTTTTCTTTTCTTTTTAAAAATTATTTAACTCCTTTAAATGAATATTAAAGACTGAATCATAGGCCAATCAAAATGATAATATGCTTGCTATTATTATGTCTCATTTAATCATCACAGAAAACCTGTGAATGGATAATAATATTTAATGAATGGAGAAATTGAGGCTCCAAAAGGACAAGTGACTTTAATGATGCCAGGCTATTAAATCACAGAGCCAAGGATCAAACCTAGTTCTCTTTGATGAAAAAGGCAATTTCATTTTTACTATTATCACATGTTTTTTACTACTTTTCTAAAAAACTCTATTGCAAAATATGTCTTGCAAATAGGAATTTAGATTTTCTTTCTTTACTTGACTAAATTATATTATCTTTTAATGTTTATTTTATGTTTGAGATAGAGACGGAACACGAGCAGAGGAGGGGCAGAGAGAGAGGGAGGCACACAGTCTGAACCAGGCTCCAGGCTCTGAGCTATCAGCACAGAGCCCGATGTGAGGCTCCAACTCTTGAACCAAGAGATCATGACCTGAACCAAAGTTGGACGCTTAACCAACTGAGCGACCCAGGCACTCCTATACCATTTATTTTTCACCTAACAATGTCTAATTGTTCCTCTTGTGAATCTGATCTAAAATAAGAAAGACATTCTGGAAACTAATTATTTTAAACTTCAGACAATAAGGCCTTGACTCTGATAAATCTAGGTATTGATTTATAGTTTGAACGTGGTGAATTAAAGACAAGATTTTTTCTCCCTGTAATAACTTACTTCAACTGCGCTCTACTGAACATTTGATTCCCTTTCTTTAATAGTGTACCAGATATGTTCTTCCTGCCTCTCCATCCATTCTCCACCTTTGACCCACACTGATCTCTTCTCTAGGAGTTGATTTGTATAGACTAAATAGTGATATCTCTTGACCTCTGGCTCCCTTTCTCGCTGGTTATTGGGAAGCTAAGTAGGAGATCTGAGGTAGGAGGATGGAAATAAAGTCCGTGCACTCATTTTCCAGCTCACCCTTGACTGAAGGTTGCAGATGCTCTTAAATTTGCCTCTCCACAAGATTCTCCTGTGAGTTTAGTAACACCCTGTCTCTACCCTTCACGTTTGAGTTAGTAACAATTTGGCTGTTATTAACCCAGAGTACTGCACTATCCTGGTGTCTTTTTTACAACCTGTCCATGATCCTGTTAATTGTCCATTTATTAAATTCTCCAGAAATTACACTAAATTGAGTGTGTCATCATTTTTCTCTTAGGACCTGACTGATAAAAATAACTTGGCAGAAGATCTCACAACTTTCTGTTTTGTTTCATACATTAAAATAGTTTCTGTTATTCAGTTTAACTCCAACTCGTTTCTCCTTAAACATATTAAGTGAGGAAGAGGGCAAAGAAAAAGGACAGGTATTCTCCATTGGCGTCATAGTTTATTCTTGGTTGACTGTTTCCCTGTTTAATACCAACTGGCTGCAATAGGCACCATGTGCACACTGGTCTGGTAGTGAGAAGGTATGAAAGAGATCTACTCTGGCTGCAACTCTAACAACCCACATCAGCTCAACCAGTTGATCACTCCAAACCCTCTTGTTGTTGTGATTCTCACCCAGCATGTTTCTCAATCTCTAAAATGTTCAATTGAAGCTCTCCCTATCCCCACCCTTTATTTGATATGCTAAGTATATGTGGGGAGAAATACTCAAATCCTATGCTGATGGTTTATGAGCAATGAATGATTGCTTCTCTTGCCTCAGGTTTTGGTCTATGAAGCCTAGAGAAGCAGATATAGACTCACAGTCAGGGAAGACTTTAATAAGTCCTGCAAAAGGGGTCTTCCCAGATTATTTTCAGTTTTTCTTTTTCTTCCTCTCTTTTATTTTATTTTTATTTTTGGAATCTGAGCTATCTAAAGTTATTTTATTCTTACCATGGACTGTACCTTATTGTTGATGCAATAGGAAAATTTCCCTTATCATATAGTTACATTTACAAAAAATGAATATACCATTCATACAGCCTCTCAAGAAGTGTTTATTATAGACACATGTACTTCTTTATTATAAAAAACTATGTAAAAATGATATGTGACAGTCCATTGAGTTCGATGATTAATCAATCAAGTGGCTAAGAACAAACTTTTATAGCAACATTAGTATTTCAATATGAATGATGGGTGTACAAGAAATTATTAAACTTTAAAAAAACATTTTTTGCAGGTTTTAATAATGAATGATTTTATAAGTAGTAAAAGTTCAAAACAAATGCATATATCACTACAGACTCTAGAACTGCAATCCACCTCTTCCTACTACACTTAGAATAAAATTCAAACTCTTTAGCTGATCTAGTCCCTGCCTGACTTACCACAGTCCTTCTGCCTCCTTATGCTCCAGCTATACTGGTTATTATTTTAGGTTAATGAAAGGGCCAAGTTCTTTCTTCCTGTGATAATTTGCCACGCTTGGAACCCCTTGCCTGTAACATTCTTATTCCCGTTCGTTATGCATCTGGCCTCTTGTCACTCTTCAGATTCACCCTATACAGTACATTTTCACAGTGGTTTTCTGATCATTGTTTCCAAAAAAGCTCCCACTACTCACGTAATTCTTTCTCAGTGCATCCTGTTTGCTCCCTAATATTACTGCTTCTAATACTACATTGCCAGATCTTTCATTGTATTAACATTCTTTGTTTTATTCAACTTTATTTCTCTATCGTGTCTGGAATGTAGAAGGCACTCAAAAAGTGCCTGATGCATGATGAAATCTAGTTTGAATAAAACTGAATAAATAAACCTAGCTCTTGCTTTCAAATAAATAATAGAATTGGATTGTGGTAGACGCAGAATTAGATCCCACACTGATACCTTTTTATCCATCAAGTTCTAGTGAAATATTGCTTTAAGCTCTGGCATTTTAATGTTGAGAAAGTTTTATGCAAACACCGTCATTGTCTCTAAAATATTTGTATTTGGTTAGCCTCCAGTGTAGTTATTAATAAAGCTATCACAGCTGTTTCATAATGTCTTTATCAATCCCATTAACTTTGAATTAATTCACATCTTCAGAAAACAAACACAAATAAAAGAATTCCCAACAGAATATTCAGTTGCAGTGTTAGCAAATAGCAATGAAATCAATCAAGACAGTAGTTTACTCAAAGCTTCATTTATAAAGGTGTAATCAACCACATTTCTTAATCCCTTTGTCAGGAAGAATAAATGTTCAATTTGTTTTCTGACCACTTGCTCAAATACCAAACACCTGTACTGTGTAGATATAGAATTAATCATTCCACCATCCATCTACGTCTTTTCTCAGTATCTTTATCTTGCCACTATCATTCCTGGCTTACTTTCTCAAGCCTTTTTCTATGGTTTCTAAGAAAGTTTACATTTGATAGAAGCTATATATACATACACACTGAAACAACACACTGTTGAGGTCACGTTTTTCATTAAGGATGTGTTCCAGTTCAGCTTACTTATATTGAATATTTACACAAATATAGGCTGTTTGGTTATTCTTCTATTAGTAAAAGAATGCATTTAAATTTTTGAAATTCTCGTATCACACATAATTTTGTGTGTTAATTTTGTGTTAATTTTGACTAAAAATAAAAACAGCTATTGAATAAAGAAAATTATGAGAAACTTAAATGAAGCCTCTGACCTTGAAATGGTAGAGAAAAATAACCAGGTATAAAAACAAGGAAACAAACAATAAGCTATGAAAACAATGAAATACAGCATGTGAACAGAAACAGAATGTGCTGGAAATAAATAGTGAAAAATAAAAATGTACATTAGTAGCACAGAATGTGTGAGAAAAGGGCAGAAAGCAGAAAAAGTAAGATTAAGGTAGATGAAAAGATAATACAGAGGGTAAGAAAAAAAGGAAATGTGGCACACAATGGATCTGGTCAGAAGCAAGAGGCAAAAATTGGGTAAGAAAAACAATAGAGACAGAAGATAAAAATATAAGAGAGAAAGTAGTATAAAGAAAAGGCCAGAGGAAACCTGTAGGGGAACTTAGTAAAGTGTAAAGGGAGACTGGAAACAATGAAGAAAATGTTCACCCAAAGAACAATTACACATATTCATTAAATATGACCATTATATTTTATATGCTGTAGAATAAATAGCCAAGTCCCTGGTTACTCCTGCAGTACTGGAGCCATAATCACAAATCCTAAAGGAGCCTCACAAGCAATAAAATTAATGAGACATCTGGTACAGAGAATATGCTTCCAGCTATAGTCAATTGATGCCATTGTAGGAATGGAGCCAGTGTTTCTAATTCTTCTTATCTTTCAAAAGTAAGTGGGTATATTTGGCATTTTATGCCACCTCCCCTTAATCTATTCTTCTCTTTTTTCCTTGCAAATAAAAATATTGATTTTGGAGGGAGCAAGTGCTCAACTCTAGTAATTATTTTCGGGGTCTTTTCATCTAGAATTGGCCATATGAATCAATTGTGAAGAATGAAAATAAATCAGCTGTACTGGGACTGTGGCAAAGCTTTTGTTTTCCTCAGAAAGATGGCCAATACAGGTAGCATCTTCTCTTTATCCCCCTTCCTTCCTTAAATAGGAGGGGATTCAGGCCCATAGCAGCCATCTTAGATCCATTAGAGTTGATATTACTGAGTGACTGAATCAACATCAACAGTCTATTAATTCTGGATTGTGTGTGTGTGTGTGTGTGTGTGTGTGTGTGTGTGTGTGTGTGTGAGAGAGAGAGAGAGAGAGAGAGAGAGAGAGAGAGAGAGAGAGAAAGAGAGAGAGAGAGAGAGAGAGAGAGAAATGAACACATTCAGATAAGCTACTATTAGTCAATTATTTCATCAATTGAAGCCAAATATACTATAAATGATATAGTAGAAATCTAGGTTGTGGCATGAATTATTTTAAATGTTATTCATATCTTCATACTATTTTTTGACAGACAACATATGTTAGCAGGACAGATCCTGACCATAGACCACAAAACTATGACCTCTACATATTGATTCATTTTGGCAAATGAGCCAAAATATCCCATTCTAAATGAATGTTTTACATTCAAAGTAGCTGTTCATAAAGAACTAAATTTATTCTAAAGAATTCTATTTGTACATTTTAATCCTTATTGAATAAAGGATTTATTTTATAGATAAGACTTTTCAGTTTGTATAAGTATATTTTCCAAGTTTTCCCATTGCCTTTAAATGTTGTCCAAAGTATTTCTTCTTTGATGTTCCTATTTATTTAACTGCCCCGTGTCCTCTGTGAAGTTGGAGTTCAGTTCTTATGTAATCAGAATTTGACTTTGAAAAGGAGAGATTCCCAAATGTTCCCCACCTCCCACTTTGGAGATGGTAGAGGGCACAGCACTGAGGGGACAGCAAGACAGCAGGAGACAAGGTGCAGTCATCCTAGGCAAAACCACAGCCAGCACTTTGCAGGCTAGCCACTGATAAAACACTGTGACAGTAAAACGTTGAGCAAGTGCCAGAAAAAGCACACAGCACTTTTTTCAAATAAGTAATAAGCACCTGAAGAACAGAAAGTGTCATCACAATGAAGAAGGATACGGTGAAATAAGAACTTTGGGCACATTCGGAAGAATCAAAGACTTTGCACAATACACAAAAAGGGAAGTAGCCTGGGATAGGTGTAAAATTGATCTCAAATTCACATTGGCCTAGAAAATTTCAAGCTACTTATCAGTAAGAAACTGAAAATTGTATCTCTAACTATAGGTATGTTATAATGTATATACTTATCATTTTATTAGGTATATAATAAAATGTATATAGTTATTCCCCACTAGGAATTCAGTGTGTATGTATATGTGTGTGTGTGTGTGTGTGTGTGTGTGTGTGTGTGTATATATATATATATATATATGACATATATTACATCAATATAATTTTTTTATGTATCCTGTGTTGAGGAGCCCCAAAATATCAAATGCAGATGCATGAATTGACAAAATTTGCTTTATGTTTAAAATCAAATTTCTGATATATATAGTAGAGAGAGATAGACAAATAGCGTTCATTCTTGACAAAATACTGCCTTCACACACATTTATTGCTTTTGGCTGTTTTACTAATAAAGTAATCCTCAGTTACATAGTTATGTTTATTATTATATATAATAACTTGATGGTATAGGATATGTATTTGTATATATTAATAAACTTTTTTCTTTTATTTTTGCACACCAATCTAAAATGGTTTTTTAAATGGCAAATTATCCCTTCTGAGGTTTTTTGTTGTTAGTATTTCTTATAATGTACAATAAAATTCTAGGATGTTATTTTGTAATTATCCTGAACTACATCTCTATATAATTTTGTAGAACCTACACATTTGTGGATAGTTCCTCAACATAGATAAATTTTTATTTCCTTACTGAATATCAATTGGGTTGTTTTAGTTACACTTTGATGTCAGATAACATAGTGAATTGTTACTCTACAAAACTTATTTTTGTATTTTGTCAAGAATAATGACATATTTAATGGAAAATCTCTTTCCTATGCCTGCTCCAAGCTGATAAATGAGAAACTGTTCCATGCCTTTGCACTGTCAATGTTTTCTTGCTTGTCCACAAAGCAAACTTACAGCTAACAGCCAAAGTGCACATTGTCTATTTTCTTATGTTTTTTCCAGCTACAAAAACAAAGTTAGTATTTGTCCTTCACAATTTTACTCTTTCCCATGGAGTTTACGCAAACCCCCAAAATAATATAGAGGCGTATTTTATCTAGTCCCACAAACTCCCATATACATCACAATCTAGAGTTAAAATATTTGAAAGAACAGTTATGTGTAACGTGCTTGTCCTTTGGCTGTTTTTGGTCAGCTCGAAGGTATTTCTTTTAGATTCTGCTTTGTGATTCTGTGGTTTGCACTACAAATGAGTTTGCACTACATCGCCTGATGCCTTCTTCTGTGATTCTGACAATTGGAGACACTTGTGTATATTAAAATTTATGAGAAAGGGGCACCTGCTTGGCTCAGTCAGTTGAGCGTCTGACTTCAGCTCAGGTCACGATCTCGCGGTCTGTGAGTTCAAGCCCCGCGTCGGGCTCTGGGCTGATGGCTCAGAGCCTGAAGCCTGCTTCCGATTCTGTGTCTCCCTTTCTCTCTGCCCCTCCCCCGTTCATGCTCTGTCTCAAAAATAAATAAAACGTTAAAAAAATAAAATAAAATAAAATTTATGGGAAAAGCAGAAACTTCCTATCTCTAGTCTCCACATCACATCAGCTGGAGAGCACATCTTCCACGTTTTTGTCGTTGTTAGCAACAGACATGGTGTGACTCTCAGAAGTTCTAACACCTGCCAACCACATCCTTTTGTTGTTATATGTGATCTCTGCTCTAAGAGCCAACAGTGCCATGGTCTCTTCTCAGAGATCTGAGTACTAGCTATGTGGTATGTTTCTCGGACATCTGATCACATAGGAGGATGATCAGTTCCTGTGGTCAGTTTCTACAGTATGGTCCCCACCATTTCTTTTTTGTTTTCTCAGCCTATAATGGTAACTGCTTCTTCCATTAATAATATCTGTGTTATATAAAAATCTCCCATTTTGGGGGAACCTGGGTGGCTCCGTTGGTTAAGTGTTGACTCTTGGTTTCAGCTCAGGTCATGATCTCATGGTTCATGAGATCAAGCCCCGGGTCAGGCTCTGTGCTGGCAGTGTGGAGCCTGCTTGGGATTCTCTTTCTTTCCCTCTGCCTTTCCCCAACTCTCTCTCTCTCTCTTTAAAAATGAATAAATAAACATTTTTTTTTAAAAAATCTCCCATTTTTATCTTCCAACTTTACTATAAGGTACAACTAATTTCATCGTTAGAATTTTAATTGAGATTTTTTTTTTCAGCTTTACTGACAAAATTGTAAGGCATTTAAAGTGTACAGTGTAATGATTTGAAATACACATACATTGTGGAAGAATTCCATCAACTTAACTAACACACCCATCATTCTAAAGCATTTGGTGGAAGAAATAGGCTTTAACCTTCACTCTTTAGCATACTAAGAGATCTAAGGTAGTTGTTACCTCTGCTCATTAGATTCAATGACCATGATGTCAGAAATGTAGTAGACTAGTATGATCTGTGGGATATGAAGGTGAGTAAGATCCAGGCAGATTGGAATATGGCAGAGAGTATAAGGGTTGACATAGCCCTGAGGCAATGAGGCAAGACTATGAAGATACTTGCTGCTGCAGATGAGAACAAATATTTTGCTAGCACTTGTAAATTGGTCTAGAACAAGGATTTGCAAATTGGAACCACCAGACCAAATCCAGAAGGTGGCCTTTTTTTTTAAGTTTTATTGAAACAATATCATATTCATTTATGTATTGTCTGTGGCTGCTTTTGTGCTATATATATATTATATATGTAATAATTGTTATATTGTTTATAACAATAAAGTTGAGTGGTTTATATCCTGTAAATCCTAAAATAAAATATATACTTTATGGCTTTTCACCAAAATATGTAGAGAGACACCGTATGTGAAGTTCCTAGGGCTGCTATAACAAAATACCACAATTTGGGTGACTTGGACAATGGAAAATTACCGACTCACATTTATGGAACCTAGAACTTGAGACCAAGTTGTCAGCAGCTCCATGTGTCCTCTGACAGCACTAGGGAAGAATCTGCTCAAGGCTCTCTCTGACTTTCTGGTGCTTATTTCGTTGTGGCCATATAACTCTAATTTCCAGAGGTTGTTCTTCCTGTATCCATGCATTTGTCCACATTGCCCCCTTTCATGAAGATCTCAATCCTATCAAATTAGAGGCCCACTCTACTCACATTCTACTCAAAATTCACAACCTTATTTCCAAATAAAGTCACATTCTGAGGTACTTGGGATTAGGACTTGAGCACATGAAATTGGGAACACGATTCAACTTAGCATTCCTTGTCCAGAAAAATATAGGCTAAATCAATAACAACCTGTATATTTCAGAGGCTATATTGCCTTGTTTCTAAAATTTGCCTCAGCTGAAAAAGCAGCTGAATGTTATGTCACTCCCTGTTTAAATTTATACTATTCCACCGTCGTTCCTCAAGATCCATTCACCTACAGCATGGGCAAAAGAGCAATTTATTTATTTATTATTTATTTTTTGGTTTATTATTTTTTCAAAATAGCAATTTAAATAAAGTTGTGATTGGAGCCCTTAGCCGCATTTCTGAAGTCTTTGGCAGCAAAACCAATCTCCACAATTTGCACTGGGATGTGACACTGCTTTCTCTAGAAACATTTTTAGAGGCTTCATGTGTTTTTTTTTTTTCTGCCATGATAATCCCCCCACAAGTATGAGAGCCAAATGTGGGATTCTTCTAGTTTCTAAATATAAACTATATTATTAGAAACTGTCTACATAACTGTAAGATACTTATGCAAACACACTGACCACATTATAAGATGAACTGGGGTCAAAACCACCTTTTTGAATTGACTTCCATAAACCCCCATGTGGCCAATGGGCCATAATGCCATTTTTAATTTCTAGGTCCTAGTGTCAAATCAGAGTTAATGTCTAGAAATCTACCAAATCTTCTTTTTTTCCATGATGTACAGTAACAGTCTAGAAAAGATTGCAAGACCCTTTGGAGAAAGCTTAGAGGAAGGTTTATAATTTATATTATCTAAAGAAACTCTGACATCCATTTCAAATAAACTGAAAACTGAATGAGAGGCTGTGAGTGTTCACTGTGATGAATTAAACATTTATTTATTTTGAGAGAGAGAGAGAGAGAGAGAGAGAGAGAGAGAGAGAGGAAAGGAGACAGAGAATCTGAAGCAGGCCCCGAGCTCTCAGAGCAGAGCCCCATGTAGGGCTCAATCCCACAAACTGTGAGATCATGACCCTAGCTGAAGTCAGATGCTTAACCAGCTGGGCCACCCATGAACCTTCCACTGTGATGATTCAAATCCACTTTCTGCCTTATCCAGAATTTGTGTTGCATAGATCACGTGATGCTTTAATAGATCACCAATCTATTTAAATCTTTGAATCCTGGGATTAATTAGCATCTGCCAAAGATCTAGGAGAGTCAAAACATTCTCATGATTTGTTTCTAATGTGCATTTTATAACATGCGTGCCCCTTCTTCCTTTATATGTGAATGTTTTGTCAAGCATGTGTCATTCTGGGATCTCTCATCCTCACTGTAAAGAGAAAGCCCATCTCATTGGAGGTATTTCTACCATCTTCCTCACCCTACATAGAACTGCAGATATCATGCCTTCTGGTGATGCTGCCCTCCATTTTGGTTCAGTTGTGTATTATCAACGCCTTAGAGAAGGAAATGTCCTCTCAGCACTTTTTTTGCTATATAATCAGAGAGCAGATGGCACAGGACACATCTAGTTCTATATTCCTATTTCCCTAAGCTTTTGGATTTTTTCCCTTTATATTATGTTAGACAATTTCTGATTTTCAGCTTCACTGAGTGTTGGCAACCATTAAGCCCAGATTTCAGTCAACAAAGCAAACAAATTATTAGAGCAGATTTAACATATTAAATCCGGAATCTCTGGGAAGTATAGCCATATCGACAATTCTGGCCCCATCCAATGATACATTCTGTATTCTTTCAAAATACATACTTAGAATGTATTCCCACTTATATTCTGCAGGCTGCCATAATATAAATCAGCAAAATCTGGGCCCTTTTTCTCTAGTAACATCATCTTTCCCTTTATTATTTCCTCAGCTATCATAATGGTTAACTGCTTCTTGCATTTACTAATCTGTGGGTTATTTTACATTCCCCTTTTGCTATTTCAGGCTTCCAACATCATCTATTTAACCAGCCTATCATATTGAATCCCTCTAGTTGATGTTGTTTATGTTTCCTGTCAGGGCACAGACTAATTGAGTTACAGATTAATGTATCCAGAGTCAAAAAAAAAATGAAATGAAGATAATTTGGAATACATTACAATAGTTTTGGTCTTGCTGTCATTGTTTTTAATGTTTACCTCTAGAGTTTTCTATTTTGCTAGATAAATTAACTCAATAACAACACTTAACAGTGAAAATGAAAATCAGTATCATCTCATTCAACTTTCCACCAACTTTAACATGTCTCATACAATTGTGATTGAAAGGTTCATTTTCTATTATTAGAAAGATCAAACTTTTAGATATGTGTTAATTCTCATATTCTGCTTATTTATCTTTTTTTAAAAATTTTTTAATCATTATTTCTTTTTCTGCCCATTGGATTTAAATACACAGATGACATACACAGATGACAAACACCTAGTTCAGTGTTTTAACACAGGCTTCTAAAGCTTTAATCCACTTCCTTTTGGATTGCTTTAATGGAAACATTTGAGCTTATTGGTTTAGAAAACAAATCTGATCTACTTAACTGAAAATTAAATTGTATTTTATAATATTAGAAATTTCTGATCACCACTCAAACCACTTTTCTACTTCTTGAAGAATATTTATTCAATTATTGTCTTTTTTTTGGGGGGGGGGGGGGAGTGATGAGAGTATCTAGAACTAGATAATGTGATACACACTATGGTGAATGTACCCAATGTCAGGAACTCAGCAAGATACTCTTCTTCTGGGGTACCTGGGTTGCTCACTTCTTTAAGTGTCCAGTTTCAGCTGAGGTCATGATCTCATGGTTCATGAGTTCAAGCCCTGCATTGGGCTCTCTGCTGTCAGCTCAGAGCCTGCTTCAAATCCTCTGTCCCCCCTCCCTGCCCCTCCCCAGCTTGTGTGCCTTTGCTCTCTCTCAAAAATAAATAGATAAACATGCTCTTCTTCCTCCAGATAATCATTCAGTATAGTTGAAAATGTATACTTTACAAAACCTCATGAGTAAACTACAAAACAGTCAGCCATTGATAAGAGAATAATGATGTTTATAAAACACAGATAGGAATATGGTATTCTTCTTCATAAAATCCTTCAGTGTCTTCCCATTGGCTTGGATAAAATTCAGTTTCCTCAGGTGGTTCAGAGGGCCCTCGTGTCCTGATCTGGGCTCTGCTCTAGTGTCACTACTTTCCATTCTTCATCTTGTACTTTGTGCTCTAGCCCAATAACTGGAATTTATGCAGGTTTTTACAGTGCGTGGTGTTCTTTCCTCTGGGCCTCCTCAATCTGCTGACCCGTGAGCCATGCACACTGACTCTTATTCTCTATTTGGCTAACACCACGTCATACATCAGTTTTCAGCTCAATATCAGTTAATTACATAGATTGCCTTTGCTTTCTTACATAGATTAAGGGGAATTTAGACTCCCAAGGACCACTTTTATAACTCTCTAATGTTGATTTTAGTTGTAGGTTTACAATCTACTTTCCCAAGCAAAGAGTAAGCCCCATGACAGCATGGTCAATGTTTTATGTGGCAAAAACATGCACTGTGACTGCCTGGTATGCTGAGTGCCTAGCAAGGAGTCTGGATTGTTTTAGGCAAAAACAAACAAACAAACAAACGATTTATTGCATGAATAAACATTTATTTGGTAGAATGGATGTAGTCACAGTTTGGGAAATGGATGAAAATTATTAGATATTTTAGTACAGATGAGCTAAATTTACTTCAAAGATCAAAAGTGATTTTTAATAGGAAGAGTCGCGTTTAAGTGGGAACTAGAGAGATAAGGAAAAATATGGTAGAACAAAGTAGACATTCCCCTGAAATGGATAACATATGAATAGGTAAAACAATGAAGAGAAAATACAAGAGGTCTTCCTTTTGAGAACTCATGAATTACTAGTGTTTTCACTAACAAACATTTTTAACCTTCCATCTATTGTGATCTTATGACTCTATGGATTCTTCAGAATAGTTACATCACTTGTATTTCTTTGAAATGCATTTTGTTTGAAATGTATTTTTTTCTGAAATGTAGTGTATTATATAATATTTTGTAGTTATTCCTGACTTTAAAAATACATAAGATACCTTTTTTTTTTTTTAACGCTTTCTCATTGATCCCAGTTAACCACAGAATTAGCAGTTTGTTTGCTAATTTTACTTGTTATCAACAAGGTTATTATTGGCATTTTGGTTTGGTGATTCATCTTCATGCAGAACTTCTTTGGGACCTAGAACACAGATTGCATTTGTGGCCTCTGAGCACTGTGTGCCATTCACTGTTTGCTGTCTTGGTAACCTCCAAAACTCATACATTTGCAAATAATACTAGTCAGTCCAGCCCTCCAAGGAAGAGGAAGTTTTGCCCTCCCCTACTTGAGAAACATTTAATTTGTAGGAAGTCAGAAAGTAAATTCATAAATGTTAAATGTTTTGACATGATTTTATAATAATATATCCATTTAGCTGAATATTTTAATTATAGATATATGTTTTCTTGGCACATATTTTAAAAATAGTTAAAAATTATTTTAGAAAATAATCTCAATACTTACCTGATCAGTTGACTTACTAAGAATGCTTTTATTAGTAGTACATAATTTCCATAGAAGTGTATGCATCCTTGCCAAACAGCATTACTCCATCTACATTTATTTACAAAATAATTTAAAATCAAAGTGAGAGTAATTAATCATAGACTTTTTTAATGAGAATAATTTTAGTGCTCATCTAACTGAATTCAAAGATGATAAAATTTTAAATAAGCATTTATCCAATGCCATAGTATATTCATTAAACCCACCCTGTATATTGTTGGAAATAATTTTATGTTTGTAAGAATATTGTATAAACTATGTAAATTCATTGGAGTATTGCACAACACTCTATTTTTTTTAGATTTGTTTTTATATATACTAAAAGTATCTTAATCCCTATACTTCCTTTTGAAAGCTATCCTGTGTCTCCATATTATATTTTATACCCCTTTGTATTTTGTAAAACTGTTTTATCTCAGTATTTTTTTTAATTTTAGCTTTATCCTGAAATTTTACCTTAAGGCCTTTTTGAGCAGTTAAGTTTAACTTGCCAATCAATAATTTAAGGTTTTCATAAAAAGCTTTCCCTTCTCCAGGAGCTCATTGCTCTAGTATCATAAAAACAGCAATCAAGAAAAAAAAATCAACTCTGACATAATGTGGCAAGGCATTTCCTATATCATCTTTTCACCCCCAAAGTTATGAGCATAAATTTCTCTCAGAACCCTTAAATTGCTTAAAAAGTGCATAAAAGTAAAGGTTTATAAAGCACAAAATTAATATACACAGATACATTATGGACTTTTTATTGTCTTACTGTTCTTGGAAAATAATTATATAAATACATTGACACATATTTATTGTATCATCTAGTTTTATATAAAATGCATTTATAAATAGGATGTATGGGGAATGTGCATAAAGTATCTATCATAGTTTCAATGTTTTAATAATATGTAAGATATTTTTTCTATAAAGTAGTGTAGAGTTTCCCCCAAATATGGAATGAAAGGATCCAAAATGTCTAGATCTTCAGTAAGTTTGCTATGTCAAGGAAGAAGGGTCATCTATTATCTACTTGGTTTTAATTCAGAAGTTTGGGGTTACAACATGGCTGTCAAGATTTTCCTGATCTGATGTTGTCCTTGCCTTATAAAAATTGTAGGAGAGGACAAATAATGTTACTTCTACTCTTTTGAGTTATCCTGTAATAAAAGACAGATTAACAAAATAAAAACAAGCAGAAGTTTAGTAACATGTATATCTCATACATATGTGGGTGATACCCAAAGAAAAATGAGTCACTCCCTGAGGTGGCTTAGAATTCGATTGAAATACTATCTTAATAGGGAAAGGGGAGGGGATATAGACTTCTCAGGGGAGAATAAATAATTTTTAGGAAGTTGAATGGACCTGTAGAATGGATGGGAGATATGATAGTTTGTGACAAAAATTGTCAGGTGTGGTGCAGTCTTCTAGTCTCTTGTCCTGTGATGAGTCAATCTTCCCTGGGTGATGGAACTCCAGGAGAGGGGATTTATGACAACCGAGTTCCTTTTGAGGAATCTGTCTTTAGGCAGATAAAGGGAGTTCAGGGAAAGCCACTCCCTGCATTTGCTATTTTTCAAGTGCCTACAGCTCAAAATGATCAGTGTACTAAAGTGCCCTGTTTTGTAATGGCATGTCCTTAATTCCTACAGATCTATTTGGGGTGGCATGAATTCTGCTACCCTTCAGAGTAATATGGAAATATGTGATCCATGAGAAGTATTTAAGATTGAGATTTAGAGAAAAAATAGCTAACTGCCTAGTGCACGTAAGTTTAATCAATGTTTAATATTATAAAATTAATGACAAAAACTCAAAAAATCATTATAATATATATTTTAAATTTTATTTATGCTATATTTTAAATTAATGGTTCTTATAAATACAATTCAGTTTTCTTCCTTGAAATTTAAGCATGTAATATAGGAAACAGGATGATTAGCATTAATTTATTACATATAATAAAAAATACAATTTACATACAGCACAAGTCAGCAATGCTTTCAATACTTTTAGTTTTGCTGTTTGGTTGTGGTGTTATAACCATTATGTTGAAAAGTCACATAACCAAATGCAAAACAACTAACAGTTCTTTCTTCTGAGCAAAGACATTCCCACACCAACTTCATGCCTTCTGCCTTCTGAACAAAGCTTACGGAGATAGGTAGCCACCTTTTTGAACTGCCTGCAAGATGTTACATGGTTCCAATAGAGGTCTTTTTGCCTTACCTACAGCAAGCTAATAAACCTAAGTTAGACGGACTACAGGTTTGTTCTTGGTGTTTTGTGATTTGTGGACTTCAGTGGCCATTCAGTGATCAACAGCTTGAGTACTGGGTTTAGATTTCATGTTTGTAATATTGCACTCACTCACACTGCAGAGTCTCTATTCACAGAGAGAAATAGATTTTCCTTCTTCTACTTTTAAGCCACTAGATTATAGCTCTATTAATAATAGCTTACTTTAGTCTAACTATGTATGTGTATGTGTGCATGTGCATGTGTATATATGTATATGCCCATATATATATATACACACACGCAAACATAATCCCCAAACAGAGTAACCCATTACTGTACACCATTCAAAAAAGTAAAACAAATTACTTTTAAAATCCTTTTAGTTCCTGATATCCTGACATTTGAACATCCAAAAAAAAAAATGATACAAAAACAACAATCAAAATAAACCCAAAAAATAGAAAAAAAGGAAAAGTTTCTCATTGTGTAAAATGAGCAAAGTAGAGAGAAAATGTGAAAAAAAGAGGAATCATCTAAAGGGTAAATATATTTTTAAATTGCTATGTATTGTTATTAAGAGTGTTTTTGTTATTAAATAGTTTTTTTCTCAGCATATTTTACACTGTTATATTCTTAATATAATTTTTAAATTTTGCTTTCTTATGTAATATAACTTATAAAAACTCTCCAAATTTCCATAGATATGTTTTATAAGCCTCATTTTTAGTGTTTTAGAATATATTTTACATGGGTTAATCATAATCTACTGTACCACTCCCCCACTGTAATCCTTGCATTCTAATTCTTCATTATGTTTAAACTAGACATGAAAAATTTTGCATATTCTTTTTTATAGCAATTATCTCAAGATAGAGTCTCAGGAAGTGAAATTATTAAGTACAAACAACTTAAAGGTGTTGTTGCGTATCATCAAACTGCTTTTCAAAATTGTTGCACCAATGTTTATCTAATTGTGTATAACAGTGCCTATTTTTCCATATTCCAGATTTTCATTGGCTTTTTTCATATTTAAAAATGATAATAGCAGAGTTAAAGAAAGTTACTTTATCTTTTTCGTTCACATATATTCACCCTAAACATGACAGGAGGTTAGAAATAAATATGTGAATTCATGAAAGAAATGCCATTGTTATTTCATTCTTCACTGATCACATGTTAATAGGGTTTTTTTTTCTTAAATTTGTATTAGTCATTGTCATTTGATTTCTTAAAAGTATGTATTCTCATATTTACCCTTACATCGTGAAACAAAGACTATCGGGAGAAAAAAGTATTTTATCTGTCAGAAAAGAACATATAGTAGTGAAAAAAATCACTGAGTGGTTGGCTAGGGGAAAAACAAGGGGGCTTATATATGCTAAAAAGGAGGAAAAATCACTCATTAAGGATAAAACAAATTCTAAATAAGTCAGAATGAAGCTCTATATATGTACACAATTTGTTAAAACAAATCCTGTTATTTATTGGTCCAAAATGTTTAGTTAGGTTCAGAAACAGTTTGGCACAGTGTAGTCACCCAAAGTACATGCTTCTGTCAGATACAGCAGGTTAGAACCAGTGGTGATAGAAAACAAGATCCAGTTTGGAATTTCCTAAGGTAGTGCTAATGCAAGTGGAAATTTTTCTTTTTACAGTATATTGGAAATTTAGTGTTTTTGATGTTGACTTGAAATAGCTACATATTTCTTAAACATTTTAATCTACTATTGGTTAAACTTGATCGAAAGATTTTATCATCTGTTTCTACCTGGTGTAAAAATCATGGTGTGTGTGTGTTCTATTTTATGAATAGACAAAGATACCAACATTCTGCTGTGATTTGAGTTTCCTTTTAGATGGGCAATGAAGTTTCTTTTCCCACCTACATTTTACAAAGGACCAATATCTCAGAATCAACTGCG
Source organism: Herpailurus yagouaroundi (assembly GCF_014898765.1). Classification (NCBI taxonomy): domain Eukaryota; kingdom Metazoa; phylum Chordata; class Mammalia; order Carnivora; family Felidae; genus Herpailurus; species Herpailurus yagouaroundi. The sequence continues at coordinate 28,603,011 of NW_024412405.1, forward strand.
AAACAAATTGTTACATATCACACACACACACACACACACACACACACACACACACACACACACATACACACACACACTTATTTAAATTGAGGCAAGATTTAAATGGGTGTTGGGAATACACTAATCTGGTCACTGGAAGAATAACTTTGTCCAAGTAGTGGAGAGAGTGGTGGATTGGGTTTGTTAGTTTGGTTATTTGTTGATTTGTATACAACACTGTGGCTATGGGTAGGCAATTGACATGAGGTTTTGATAATCCAGACCTTCCTTTAAATCACAAGGTCACCAGTGTATTCAAATAATATGGGGCTAACCCTTTCAAAAAATGGTTTAACATATATAACTGTTCAAGATGGTACACAGATAATAATTGTTCACTCCATTCTTGTTTTATTGTTATTCCAGTTCAAAATTGGTGCTTGTATAAATCTTGATATTTTTGTATTCAGTTCCCTTGAGTGTTTCAGTTAGTTGAAATTTTTCAGTTTCTAATTATATATCAATGGTTTAAAATTTTGTTTAAATTTGCACTGATATAATTTTTGTATTTTTTGGTGACTTATTGATACTTTATTTGGAAGTTTGATACAAGAATGTTGAGGTTATTAGCCTCCTATCATTTTGCCTGGGAACGAAGTTTTATTAACTTATTTTTTAGTTACAGAGTTATACATACACACATCAGTACACGTATTTATACACATCAGTGTGAGAAATCTGAGAAAAACAAAGAAGTGAAAACAAACACTAAATGAATACCTCACATTTTTACCACTAGGAAGCAACCCTAAGAACATTCAGAATCATCTTTTTCAAGACCCTTCACATATCTAATTTATATAATGAAATAATATATAATTATTGTTTTGCAACATATTGTTTTTTCCCCACAGATTTTACACTGAACATCTCTCTTTTTTTATTTTTTTAAGTTCATTTATTTTGAGAGAGAGAGAGAGAACCAGTGGGAGAGGAACAGAGAGAGAGGGAGAGAGAGAACCTCAAGCAGGCTCCCCATCGTCAGGGCAGAGCCTGATGCAGGGCTCGAGCTCATGAACCGTGAGATCATGATCTGAGTCAAAATCAGTAGTTGGTCACTCAACTGAGTAAACCTCCCAGGCACCCTAAACATCTCTTTTCCTTATGAGAAACAGTTTAGGCTTCTTATAAATATTAGTGTGCTTTGATTTCTCACAAATCATAACCTGTATGGGATTATAACAGGTTTCATGGACGAGTCAATGAAGAAATGAAGGGCTTCACACTTCTTGCTCCTGCCTGTCTTAACTCTGGAGCTCCTTTATCTTGTTTAATATTTCCTAACCCTTAATCAACTTCTGACTTATTATAGTGTATATATAATATATAGTGTATATATATATATAGTGTATTTACTATGTTTACTGTTTATAGTTTATCTTTCTCAGATTATAAGCTCTACATTGATCATTGATGTATCTAACTATGTATTATATGTGTGTATATATATATGTACATATATAATTATATATATATACATATATATACAAACATTCGACAAATATTTGTGAAATAACTGAATAAATTGATGATTTCAAATAGTAACCACATTGAATTAAGTGAGAATCTATCAGTTTATTGAGATGTTTGCATAGATGGGACTCCAGGTAACCAATCTGGGAAAAGACAGGAAGCAGAGAAACTTCTGAGGGCAAGAGGAAGTATGCAGAAATATTGCATCTGTCTCAAAGTGAGGACATTCTACTTGACAAAGACCACTACTCCTGTTGTCCCAAAGCTGCAATGGTTAATGTCCAGCCTCACCTTAGTCCTTAGATTGTTGGCTAATGATCCAGAGTTCTGTGAGTTATTGCTAGCTTGGGTAAACTCAGTTCCATGGTCTGATCTAGTTATACAAGTGAGAAGAAGTATAAACCTCTCCTTGACTTCCAAACTGAGAGAGAGCCACCATAAATTATGCTACCCTTAAGGACATAAAACTTCAGAGTGAGTTCATTACATTAAAAAAATAAAAAGTGATCTTAAAACATACTGAATACTAGGAACACCAAAAACATTTAAATCCAAATATTCATTATAACGTATATTCACCATTGACATGTTGACATAGGAACATATTAAAAGATATTCTTAAATATTCATTTAAAAAGATTTAATCCTTCCAAGATTGGACTTGTGATGCTTCTCTAGAAATTTAAATATATCTGTTTATCTCAGGTGATATTAGTTTATTCCACAATTCATATTTAAATGCAGTGATTTATTGATTATTGTTCATTCTAATAATGTAGTCTGCTTTTAAAAAGGAAGGTCACATTATTATTGCTTGTAGTCAAGTCAGTTAAATTCAAGTACTTATTACTCCATCTGTTCTAAATATACGATATAACTTTATTACATCATTACTTTTGACTTTTGAAGATGTTCTTGGACAGTAGAGTATGACAAATTAGATTAAATATATATGTGTATACGTGTGTATTTTTTATGTGTAAAGTTTCTTTTTCCTTAGGTTATTATAGATTTTGACTTCTGGGTTTTTAGCTCTCTTTTTATCAAATAATTTTCACATATAATACAGTCCTTTTCAGGTGTTATAAGATGAAAATTATTTCATTTTCTCTTTTATATATATTGTATATATTGTACATATATATATATGTATATATACCTGCCAAATGTGTGTACGCAAAATTTATGTACATACACACACATTTGAGAGAGAAATATACATGAAATTATAAATAATAAAATGCATTATAGTTTGTATGAAATATTTTATTCTAAAGATGTATTTATTTCTAAAGATAAGCAGGGTAGCTTTTTATACAGTAGCATTTTAATACTATTTTCCCTGAAATGATAAAAAAGGTCCTGAAAATAATCCTGACAGCTCTCTAAAAACCACTTACATTATCTTATTTTGTAACCAAAATGGATATTTATGAAAATTTAATGCAGATAATGAAGCATAGCATTATACTCTATCAATGAGGACACCAGTCATGTGTAAAAATATAAAATGAAAGGACTGTAATTTAACGGACTACACATAAATAACAGTCTTATCATTGTGCTTAGCCTGGTTTCCCATGGAAACAAGAATTATAAAACTACCTAGTGTTCTCACAGTCCAGGTAGCAAATAAAAGTTAAATAACAATTATTATCATTACGCTGTCCATCAGACTGTCAGTCTCTAATGTTAATAACTTTGCCCTTAGCAGCCAGTTTTTAGCAAAGTTTACAATGATCTGAGTCTCAATGCTAAGTAAGAATATAAAACATCAGGAAAATAAAAACAAATCTATCAATCATAGAGATGTATCAAGAACAAGTGACAAGAAAATTGCAGCAACTTTGCATTTATTCTTCAATTTATTTTAACAATAGATGCCAAATTTTAAAACAAATTTTATGCATGTCCCCTTTCTTGCAGGATATGTGAACCTTTTTAAAGATGCATATTGAAAAGAAATGTAATCAAATACATTACCCTTCTACCATATTTGCTTCCCAATTCAAAAAATGCCCAGGGGCACCTGGGTGGTTCAGTTGGCTAAGGGACTGACTTCAGCTCAGTTCATGATCTCACGGTTCATTAGTTTGAGTCCAGCATTGGGGTCTCTGCTGTCAGTTCAGAGTCTGCTTCTGATCCTCTGTTTTCTTCTCTCTCTGCCCCTCCTCCCTTTATGCTCTCTCCCTCTCTCTGAAAAATAAACATTAAATAATATGCCCCGCAGGTTCATAGTAACTACCTCCATAATAAGTGTTCTCTGATCTTCCTACTAAAGGTCCCTATATTATCCTTCCTGATCAGAAATTTTCTGAAATCATCAGTTATAAATACCATTCTTTCTCCAACTCATTTTATTGTTTCCTATCACATCAAAAACCATTGCCTGTCACTAATTTTCAACAAAGTCCATGCCATCAAATAATACCTATCTGTATCTTTATTGTGGAAAACTGTCATTTGTTGTCACATGTCAAAGTCACGGGTTTGTTTTAAAACTGGCTTACATTTTCCTCCTCAAGCTTTCTTTTATCATCTTCTTAGCATGTAACAGTCATCATAGAGGAAAATCTAAAATAGCAACTTTGTAGTTTTTCACTCTTATCATTCTCTCTGTATTTAATAGAATATTACATTTATCCCCTAACAGTGAAATGTACAAATTGCATTTTTATGACAGTAAAACAAAGACACTTCCAAAATTCATTTTGGAAAGCTATGTTTTGCCTAACAGAAGCAAATATATTCTTATCTAAGGAAATATGTATCATAAATGCAGTACTTATGTGTCTGATAAGTTTTTTGCTTCTTAATTTGTGAAAAATAGTTATACTAACCTTAGAAACTACCATTTCAGTTTTTATAAAAATAGTCAAATTATAATTCTAAAAATGTTAGGTTCTGGAATATATGTCTGTACTCTGTAATAAAGTTCTACTCATATAATCTCTGGTTTTGAAATAATGAGTAATGTGCTTCTTTTTTTTTTCTTTCTTTTTTTAAAGAACAATTTAAAGCATTCTGCATTAGTCTAGTTTGAATAGTATGGCCTTTGTTTCTCTTCATCATTTTGGAGCCTTTATATATGTCCTATCTCATTCCGTTGACTCTTATATTTACTTTTCATTCTTTATTTGTCAGATTAAATGTCACCATCCCAGAAAATCCTTTTCTGACTGCTTTCTCACCTTAATTATTATCTCAGAGCACTATTCATTTCACTGATAGTTGCTACAGTTTTGTCTGCACTTCTGTAAATCCATGTTATGTTTTAGAATGTGGATATATGTAAAAAAAAAAAAACATATGACTTCCTTGATCCTAGATGACATTATGTCAAAACATTGTGTAATCTATTGAGAGACATTAAGAATTAGTGATACCTTCCAGCATATGAATAATATGAATGTATACATTTATTTAATAATAATATGTATCCAAGTCTTACTCCATACAAAGAACTGACTTGACCGGACAATGACCAGTGTCTGCAATGTAGTTAAGAGACATGATTTTTGAGGGGAAAAAATGAAAAGTTAACAGGCAATTTCATGAGAATGTAGTAAGTGCTATGGGAGGGAGAGTACTGGGTGCTATGGGAACGTCATAGGGAGAATCAGGAAAAACGTCTTGAAGGAAAAGAACTGCAAGCTGAAACAAGAAATGTAGTAGGATATATCCCGGTAATAAGCAAGAAGAAGAATTTTCCAGGCAGAGGAAAGTAGAGTTGCATAAACTCAGATGAAAATGACATTAGGACATGTTTAAGAAATTTACCAGTTGAGGGGCGCCTGGGTGGCGCAGTCGGTTAAGCGTCCGACTTCAGCCAGGTCACGATCTCGCGGTCCGCGAGTTCGAGCCCCGCGTCAGGCTCTGGGCTGATGGCTCGGAGCCTGGAGCCTGTTTCCGATTCTGTGTCTCCCTCTCTCTGCCCCTCCCCCGTTCATGCTCTGTCTCTCTCTGTCCCAAAAATAAATAAAAACGTTGAAAAAAAATTAAAAAAAAAAATTTACCAGTTGATTATGACTAGATTATAGTGTATCGGTCTGACTAGTAAAAGATGAGGTGGAGAGGTAAACCAGTGTTGAATCATGACAAGTCCCATAAATCAAGTGTCCTATCACAGAAGTGAAGTTAGAATGTCTTTTATTGTCATATAATAAAATTGAATGGGAATATTAGAAAAGTAAATGGTGTCTTGACTCTTTTAGATCAAATTATTTCGTTGAAAGTCTCCATCATGGGAAAGAAAGCTGGGTTTCTCATACTATGTCTCACATGTGTATATACATCTTACTAGCTTTACAAATAAAAGCTAAGAACATCACCAGATCCTGGGATCTGATGTATGTAAAAGACCTATTTCTTCAGTATTGTGAAAAACAAGTTTTTCTGAATTTTCTGTACCCTATGTGTATGATGAATGAAGGTTATTTTTACAAAGGGCTTCCTGATGTAGTTCAGTGCACTTTCACATACTAGCAACCTATTTTTCACAAATCCAACTCACTTAATTCCATTCTATCTCATGTAGAGTTGTTAGCACAAAAATTCATTAATATTTCAATAGCATCAAAGTATAAGCCATCTTGTGATTAAAAATATGTATAGCCTGTGAGTGCTATATGTTTCTGAAACAACCTTCTCATTTGTAAAATGAATATACTATTTGGTCAACATCTACTCCTAGTTACAGGAATAAAGCCAGCATCAGAACCCAGATCTCCTATTATATTCTGTACAGTATTCTTTCTATTATATTCTGTCTTTCTCAGTTGCTGGATAATTTATAACAGGGTAACGGTTACCAAGTTTATAGCTATCAAGTTCATTTTTCTGTATGTAACAAGAAGATAACAGATATGGGAATTGAAATAATTCATAAGGTTTGTTATAATTATTATTTTAAATTGTAATGATAGCAAATAAGAATTAAAATATTAAATTTATTGACACCAACAATATGCTTGTCTTTGAAAAATATAAGAATCCATCCCTTTAGTTACATGAATAGCCTACATCTGAAATAAGTCTGCAACAGAATGATTTAATGTAGAAATAAGATCAGTACATTTATTTTCAGTAAACATACTCACCACTAAAATTTCCCACACTGTAAAAGCAGAGCAGAATAGCTCAGAATCTTGCTTCTAATGAACTGATATCAGAAGCCATTAGTTTAGTTTGATATGCTCAGCTTTGGTGTGAAGTTAGAAAGATGCTTCTTTTTTTTTCTTAACTTTAATGTGATTTGTTTCCAATGCCTATTTATTTTTATTTCATTTTTATATAATGGTGCTCACTACTTTTGCTATATTTCATTTTGGTAGAAATAGTTTTGCATATTTAATATTTGAAATGGAAAGCCTAATAGGCCTATGTGTTTATCCACTATATAAAATATAAAATTACAGTTCAGAGAGAGATATTAAATTCATAGACACACAGGTACAAAGAATACAGAGTAACCTAGATGATTTATGGGTGAGTGAATCAAATAGGAAAACAGCCCACAGAAATACATTGGATCTTTTGGGGGGAAGGGGACACAGCTACACAAATGATGTTAGAGAAGCTGGAATCATGATTGGAGTTTCTTAATTCGTATGAAATTTGGCATTGTCTCTAGATCTTGTAACCTTCATTTGGTGTTGCCTTTTAATAATTATGTAGGGACGCCTTTGAGAATTAAATTATTTACTCCTGAATCTTCTCTTAAGCTCGTTGTTTTCACCTAAGTATTTTTAAATATTTAAGTTAATTAACAACTGAAAAAAGAAAATTAAAAATTAATGGTCCTTAAGGAAATAATACAGCATTTTATATTTAATATAATATAAATATCGTCAACTTTAAGGCACAGCAATATTTTATGTAACAAAGAAAGTGTAATTCTAAGACACAGTGATTTTTACATGTATCTCAATTTCATAGATGTTCAAATGTGAAAAAGTTGTGTGTAGAAATGATAAAATGGGATACATGTAAGTTTAATTAAAATTAATGAAAGCAAGAGAAACGACTTTTTCAGACTGTTCTGCAACGATTATCATTTTACAATGTCTGAAACAAGTGCCTGGTAAGTTAATAAATAAATAAGATAGGAACAAAAACAGAGACATGATCTGTTTTGTTTGGTGCTATAGAAGGAGCAAGCCATTAGCAACGGGCTGTGTTTTATATTCTTTACAGTACTAAACTTTTAAAGGCTGGGGTAATGTTCCTTTGATAGTCACATCAGCCTTCACTGAATCTCACATAGCCCTTTGTTATTGCACACTAAGAAGGAAAGGATTTATAATCAATCATAAATACGGCAAAATGAATTGCATTATACCTGTCAACAATACAAGCAAGTAAGCTTTAGAAAAAAGAATGTGAACTCTCCCATCTCTATATTCATCGGGTTAGATTATGCTTCACTGTGATAACATCCCACCAAAGCTCAGTGGCTTAGCACATCAAAACTTAGTTTCTTGCTCACCTAAAGATAATGAAAGTTTTGAGATTTTGCAGGTTAGCCCTTCTCAGCATATGGTGATTAAAGATTCAGGTTTCCTTGAGCTTTCAATGCTGCAATTTCAATCTTTGTCCTCTGAGATGGTTACAGAAAAAACAAAGGGAGCCGTGAGTCACCCTGAAGCATCTATTACATCTATTCCCGTTGGCCAGAACTTTTCACACGACTCCATGGACTAACTCTGAAGTCAGCTGGGAAGTGTAGTGTAGTTCATGGGTATTTAGTAATCACTGAACCCAGAATATGTCTGTAAAACACTTTTATCCAGCACATACATATCTATTAGGAATATTGTTTTAATGCTAATAAGTACTGGCTTCGAGGGTAAGATGTTCTGGATAGAATTATATGAAAAAAAAGAAAAAAGAAAAAAGAAGAAGGAGAGGAGAAGAATAAGGAGAAGGAGGAGGAGGAGGAGGGAGAAGGGAGAAGGGAGAAAGGAGAAAGAAGAAAGAAGAAAAGAAAAAAGAAAAACTTCCCTTTGGCCTCTGATAAAATTATTCTTTTGCTCATGCTTTTCCTCAATTTGAATCTAGATCATAGTTTTATTTTAAGTACCAAGCTTTCAGCATGACATATATTTATTTACATTTTGATTATCTCTTTTCAAGCCTATGTTCACTTTGAGACCAGGGACTACAGACTGTGTTTCATCTGTGTTTCCCCGCAGACTATAACTGATTCTATTATAGTATACACTCAGTAAAATATAGTATTACATTTTTATTCAAAATCCTAGTCACACATCCACTTTTATTTTTTCCTTTTACTTTCTGGGAAAATTAAATTTCAATTCTCTTGATTTTTTTACTTCATATAAACATGTCTCAAATTGAAATAATTTTATTAATGATGTTAATCATTGAAAATATGAGTTGTAGACACCTGAGAAAATATGAGAAAATGGTTGATTGGCCAAATTCATCATAGTAGCAACTACTTATAATTGAGAAAATTACTTGATCTGGAAATTTAGATTTGGGTTCACAATTGACAGTTTGTGAATGTGAAAAACTAACGTAAATTTTCCAGTGCTGTTTTTAGTCTCTCTTCATCTCAAAAATCATGTTTCAGGTCTGCTTTCAGAGTAATGTAGGTACTGAGACTTATATGGCATATAATATGATTAATACCAAAAATATATATTGGACACTATTATAGTATATACTCAAATGGAAGAAATACATTTGAGAATTATATGTGATCTTAATCTTTCAGATAAAAGGAGAAACATAATTAATGTTACTTTGCATTATATATTATGCATAAATGGAAATTTTTATGTAAAAATAATGATATATATTTCAGTGTTTTATAAAGATATCTCAAAGGGCACCTAGGTGACTCAGTCAGTTAAGCATCTGATTCTTTTTTTTTATTTTTTTTTAATTTTTTTTTCGACATTTATTTATTTTTGGGGGACAGAGAGAGACAGAGCATGAACGGGGAAGGGGCAGAGAGAGAGGGAGACACAGAACCGGAAACAGGCTCCAGGCTCTGAGCCATCAGCCCAGAGCCTGACGCGGGGCTCGAACTCACGGACCGTGAGATCGTGACCTGGCTGAAGTCGGACGCTTAACCGACTGCGCCACCCAGGCGCCCCAAGCATCTGATTCTTGATTTGGGCTCAGGTCTTGATGTCACAGCCATGATGGAGCCCTGCCTTGGGCCCCACGCTGCCAGGCATGGAGGCTGCTTAAAATTCTCTCTCTCCCTCTCCATCTTTCTCTCTCTCCCAACAGAAAAGATACCTCAATATACATGTGTTTTAATGTTCTATAAATTATCACAGTAAGTCTAACAGTAAAGAACATGAAGTGATTTGTCTTTGATTTGTTGCTTAAACAGAATTTATACTACTAAATCAGCATAGTAGTTGTAGCCAAATGCAAGAAACTACATGCCTTTTTAATTTAAAACAACACAACAAAAATCTTGACCAATTTAAGCTGGATTTAAAGTTTTGTGCTAATTGCACATGTATCATAAAATTAATATTTAATCAATAATAACCACAGCAAAAGCTTCTACAAGCAGTTCTGTGTGACAAGCACCATTCAATCACTATATGAATATTTACTCAATTAATTTCAAGCAACTCTATGATATAGGTATTATTATTATCCCTATTCTACAATTGAGGAAACTAAGGCACGGACAGGTTGAGCAAGTTGTCCAAGATCTGGGTCTTCATAGTATAAGTTCTTAAAACTTATACAATGTAATGTCTTTAAAAGTGCAAAATAAAAATGGTCTGATAAAATATTCAGGTAAGAGAAACTGCCTACCATTTTGATCATATAATTCAATTAATAGTAATCAATTTAATATATAAAAGGGAGTAGCAAAAGGGAGAAGAAATATAAGCTTATGTAAGGAGAAATAACATACAGTCTGACTGTATGTTGAATAAAAGAAAACATACTTTAATTATGAAGACAGAAATAGGTTGAAGTCAGAAGTATGTGGTCTTAGCCCCTTCTGGCTGCTATAACAAAACACCTTGGGCTATGTAGCTTATCTACAACAGAAATTTATTTTTGACAGTTCTGGCAGCTGGGAAGTGCAAGATCAAACTGCTGGCATTTCCTACCCTTCTTGTGTCCTCACATGATGGAAGGGGGCCAGGGAGCAATCCTGGGCCTCTTGTGTAAGGGCGCTAATCCCATGAGAGCAGAGCCCCTGTGACTTAATATCCTCCCAAAGACTCTGTCCCCAAATACTATCACCTTGAGGGATAGATTTCAACATATAAATTCTGGGGGCAGGGGGCACATTCAGACCATAGCATGTGGAAAAAGATATACTGTAGAAATGCTAATCAAAATCAACTGGATAGCATTATCCATAACAGGAACAGTATAGTTCAGAAAATTTAATGTCTAGGATAAAATATAGAAGGAATTCTTTTTGACCTTTTATTAGGCAAAGACTTCTTAGGACACCAAATAACCAACCATAAAATAAAATATGATAGATTGGATTTTATCAGCATTAAAAACTTCTTTTCAGAAAACATTATAGTTTTAATTATAAAAATGAAAGGACAAGTCAATGGGAAATATGATTCACCATTTACCCATCTAGTGAAGGAAAGTAATCTAGAAGGATAAAAAAAAAAAAAACACCAATAGCCTCACTTGAAAAAACAAAAAACACCAATAGCCTCACTTGAATAGACGCTTCAATAATGAGAAGGAGAAGGAAAATGTCAGAGCAGGAAGTGCCAGGAAATCTTTTCCCCACCTAGACAACAATTGTACTGCCAGAATCTATCTGATGTAACTACTTTAGAACTGTGGAGTTTACTGAAGAGTTAGAAATTCCAGAAGAAAGCTTGGATTGTAAATGGTGGTTAATTTAGCTCTTAGCACATAGCAGCTACCTACCCTATACAATGGCACTGGACTAGATATGGGCTGACTCAGCACAACCATGGGTAATCTCATTGTTGAGGGTGCCCCTAACAAAAGACTCCTTCGGTTTAATGGACCAAAAAGCCTGGTCAAGAGATATGGGGAAGGGTTAAGAATGGAAAAGTTCTGAGACTGAGTCAGAGAAAAATATCTTCAAGTGTCACTCCAGATTAAGGATGTCTCTCCAGAGGTACCCCTTCTCCCACATATAGAGACCTCCAGATGGAGGTGCTTGGGCTAGAAATGCACATATATATGATATATATGATATATATATACATATGTATATATATATGTATATATATGATGCACATATATATGATGCACATATATATATGATGCACATATATATGATATGTATTATATATATATGTATATATATATGTATATATATGTGTGTGTGTGTGTATATATATATATATATGATGCACATATATATGATGTGTATATATATGAGCATTGTCAACCAAATGGCCTGAGTCCTTCAGAGTCTCCTTCAGAGACTATAGTGCACTGGCTGAGAGCCAAGCCTGGTGTTGGGGGTAGGGGGACAGCTTTCCTCTCTGAGGCATGCCTGGTAGAGCCTTTGTAATTGCCTGTGATTGGGCCTATGATTGGGCAAGTTTTTAACCGGGAGCCAGACTCTGCATGTTTCACAAAATCTTTGTGTTATTTTTATTTCTTTTTGTAAATCAGATTTTACAGTATTTGTGAAGAAATGAATAACTCCCCATTATTCTTTCTTTATAAAGAAATGAATAACTCCCCATTATTTTATAGACCTGATTCTAATCACATGTACTGGAATTGCCTGTCCTTTGAAGGAATTCACTGGAAGCAATAAAATCAGGACAAGTACCATTACTTTAGGATTATTCTTAGATAATTTTTTCAACTCACCACATGGCTATAATCTCTTTGGGCTTTAGTTGCCTTATTAAAGAAATTTTTGAAATTTATATTTTTTTAGGGTTTAATAAGAAAAAAATCGAGCCATTCTATGCACCTTTATGCAGGAAGATATTTTAATGCAGGGAATTAGAAGTACATGCATTCTTTTTTTTAATTTTTATTTTTTTTTTTTTGATGTTTGTTTATTCTTTTTTTTTTAATTTTTTTTCAACGTTTATTTATTTTTGGGACAGAGAGAGACAGAGCATGAACAGGGGAGGGGCAGAGAGAGAGGGAGACACAGAATCGGAAACAGGCTCCAGGCTCCGAGCCATCAGCCCAGAGCCTGACGTGGGGCTCGAACTCCCGGACCGCGAGATCGTGACCTGGCTGAAGTCAGACGCCCAACCGACTGCGCCACCCAGGCGCCCCTGATGTTTGTTTATTCTTGAGAGAGACAGAGACAGAATGCGAGTGGGTTGGGGCAGAGAGAGAAGGAAGCACAGAATCCAAAGTGGGCTCCAGGCTCCGAGCTGGCAGCACAGAGCCTGACGTGGGGCTCGAACTCACGAGCTGTGAGATCATGAGCTGAGCTGAAGTTGGACGCTCAACCAACTGAGCCACCCAGGCACCCCTACATGCATTCTTTAGAAGAAAAGACTGTGAGGGCAAAGGTCATGAAAGCCAGCAATGATAAGCGCAGCCCTCTGTCCTAGCAACACAGCGGTTCTCAAAAGCTCACCTGAGAGCTGTTGAGAATGTCCCGCTGTTGAGATGTGCACCCACCTGCCTGCACCTGCCTCCAAAGAATACGACTTTGCCTGATTTTCCATTTCCTATATCTCACACAAGGGCCTCTCTCCACACGTGGAGAGGAATAGGAGGCCAAGGACTATGAGAATTTACAAAAGAAGGTATGATGCTTTATTGAGGGACTGGGTAGTGGAGTTTGTAAATAAGATAGTCTCTACCTCTATGATCTTACATTCTTTACTCTTGAGTAGATTCTGTGCCTGTGGGACTAATAAACTTCGCTGTATGCATGGCCTGAATAGTAAGAGGTCTGGGAGAAGCTTAAGCAAGAGAAGGAATTAAATATGTTCAGTTAATTACCACCAGGAGAAGAAAACACTTAAAGCAACATTTCAACAGACAATTAATCAACAGTGTCATCTTTCCACCTAGCGAATAACATTAGGGTTAATAAATCCATAAATACATGAAAAATTGGTAGAGAAACTCAATTGAAAGTCATTATTACTCTGTAAGAAAAGAGATATTTTATTTTTTAAATTTTCTAAAAATGTTTATTTATTTTTTAGAGAGAGGGGGGCAGGCAGAAAGAGAGGGAGACACAGAATCCGAAGTAGGCTCTAGGCTCTGAGCTGTCAGCACAAAGTCTGATGCGGGGCTCAAACCCAGGAACTGCGAGATCATGACCTGAGCTGAAGTCGGACGCTTAACCAACTGAGCCACCCAGGCACCCTGAAAAGAGATATTTCAGATTTTATTTTGAAGATGAATATAGTACTCTACATAAAATATTGGTCCAGATCAATGCTTTTCAAGGTATTTTTGGCTTAAAATTCACATTGCTTAGTAGAAGAAAAAGGAATGCCGAACAAGATCTTCCAGTTACTATAAATGTATTTAGGTTGCTCACGTTAAAAAAAAAAATTAACTTCTTTTTCTTCTCTAGTATTAAAGCATCCAATGCAGAATCTTTGCTGGTTGTATTTTCTAGTAGATTTTTGCCTTTGATATACTTCCTCCAAAAAATCTATGCCATGACTAGCTCTCCATTCGTCAGGTCTATCCGGGTAATGCAAGTCAATTAAATTTCAGCAGAACATGTAATTACTGTTGGGAGTCCCTCTGCAAGATTTTCAATTTCTCTTTAGGGATTCAGAACTGAACAATGAATAATTTTGGTTTAATTAAAATTCAAGTATCAAATCCCACAAGGCTCATTTTACAGAGACCTGCCAATCAGTCAATTGACAGACTCATAAAACTCTTGCTCACTCTGTGACTATCTTCTCCCCAATGTTATAACCCCCCAGTGAAGGACTTTTGTTTGCTGATATTTCATCCCACATATCTTGTGACTTGGCAATCTTATAATGAAAGAAGTGACATACTATTCCAAATTAATGAGTTATGTGCAGCAAGTGCTGTAGTCCCAGCTTGCCCTAGTCTCTCTCGCATGATAGAAGATGACAATGTGATGATTTTCTTTCTTCTCTCAGTATTATCATATGGAGATATGTGTAAGTTGCATCAAAACTCAAACAGTAACTGAAATTATTAGCACATGCAAGAGGGTATTTATTCATTTAATTATTGAATAAGTTGATACTTATAATCTATATTGTCACAAACTATATGCCAAAAGTATAACAGAGAATAATAGGAACATGTTTTCTCTTGCAAGGGCCTAGTAGGTTTGTGGGGAAAGTGAAAGTTTTAATAAGAAAATAACATCGTGTGAGATAGGTATGCTGTCCAGGCAAGTGAAGGGTTTAAGTCAAACTCCAATGAGAAAACATCAAAGAAACTTTAACTGATTCTGAACTGAGGACATTTGAGGAATGAACGGGAGGTGACAGTCAAGTTTGGGAATGTGTGACTTGATGCCTTAGGCAGTGTTGTGGAGAGAATATAGTTGGAGAAGATCATCCAGCTGAAGGAAACAGTGTAGGAAATTCAGATGAACTGAACTGAGTCATTCACATCAGGTATCTCATCTGAGTCCTGTGACTGAATTGGTATGTGCAGGGCTGCTTGTTCAAGAGAGGAGTAAAGAGTAATTGTGTATAAATAGCATTAAAAATGCCCTGACATGAATGTCATTTGTGTGGTCACATTGTGCACATCTGTGAATGTCATGCTAAAGAGTCAGAGTGATCCTCAGCATCACTTGGCATCTGGAGCCAGGGCACCTGGGTGGTCAGTCGGTTAAGCCTCCGATTCTTGGTTTTTGGCTCAGGTCATGATCTCACAGTTCGTGGGTTTGAGCCTCACATCAGACTCTGCACTGTGGAAAACATTTTACCTGGATTATTGAATTTTTCCTCAGAGCAACCTGATAGATTTTTGTTGCTATCCCCATATTACAAATGAGGGTTCTAAGGTATAAAGTGGTTAAAAATATTTCCCAAATTTTCACAATGCTGGATGCAGGATTCCGAGCAAGGTTTGAACTAACCTAAAACCAGTATTTTTATCTCCTAAATATCCTACTTTTTAGTAAAATGAGAAAGCCAGCTTGTAATGATTCTCAAGAGTGCAATATTAAATTTTCATAAATGTTCTACATTATGTTGGTAACTTGAAATAATCTGTGGTGAGAATGTTTAAACCATAGAAATGTATGAATGTTACACATAAGGGTCATTTTTTTGAGAGCTGGTTGTTAAACATTTACCAGCATACTATAGATGGAGTATGCCTAATTGGTTGTGATCAAAGGAGACACAGACCAAAGTAGGGTCACAGCATGTGTCAGGTTATATGTGTACATTCTGCGGTAGGCAGAGAAATCATTCGTGTTGTGCTATAATGAATAGGGAGATGAGTTATGAATATCATATAATAGAAGGGCCTTTAGGATGCAGATGTCCAGACAAGTCTGTGTTTTTTTGTTTGTTTGCTTTTTGTTTTTGTTTTTCCTGGGTGGGGAGGTAGGAGGAAGAAGAGTTACTTGACTAGAGGCAGAAGAATTTGGTTTTGTCATAAAAAATAAAGCAGGTATGTTGCATCAGAATTATCAGAGTGATGTTGTAATTATGTCACTAAAATGTCCTGAATATCAGTAGAAATTTTCTTCCCCAGAAAATGTCCACAGAAGACAGAGAAAGGTCAGGAGCTCGAGCAGACTGCTAAAAACACAGGTGTTGCATTCTGAGAAGTCATTGCTAACCAGAAGGAGAGCTCTGATCCGAGGAGTAGTTCAAGTATAGGTTTACAGAAGTTCAGACTAAAACTGGCAGAAAGTCTATGATGGCATCAATCTAAAATCCAAATATTTGCTTCTTTCTTATTCTTGTTAACATTTGGGTTGTAGGAACTCACTGTAAACAGATCATACATAACTTCTCCTGTCTGTATTAGCTCTTTATTTTTTTAAGTTTATTTATTTATTTTGACATGAGAGGATCGGGAGGGGGAGAGGGAGAGAGAAAGTATCCCAAGCAAGCTCTGCGCTGTCAGCACAGAACCCAATGTGGGGCTCTATCTTACGAACCATGAGATCATTACCTGAGCTGAAATCAAGAGTCTGATGCTTAACTGACTGAGCCACCCAGGAGCCCCTTTATTACCTCTTTAATTTCTGTCTAAATTTACTTGTAAGAAAAGCACAACAATTCTATAAAAAAATACCAAAAATTACTCTTCTTAGAACAATCTAAGCTAAAGTTTACAAAGCTAAAAGTTTAATCATTATTGCTATTTGTCATCCAGATATATTTAGATTCTGAGTTCCCATGCTGATTATTAGGAAACTTCTAGTCATTTGATTAGAGATAATTAGTTTTAGTCTATTAGGCTCTTCCATCATGAAGTTGAACATAATTTGATTGTTCACACCGAAGTATGGTTTTTCCATGCAATAATTATTGAATCCTTATAATTAGCAATTATTAAAATAAATACTCCTTTTAAAAGACCTTCCTGATCTAAGAACTGATTACTATGACATTACTTATCAGATGAAGAGCTATTTAACAAATTAATATTTCTTAATGACTCTGCATCTAGATATGCCACAAAAAGTTTATTAGGTCTTTGAATTCAATTTCATGGACTATATGTGATCTTACACTGCATATTGAGAACAGAAATGTCTAGAACAACAGAGTGTTTGTGTTCCTTTTCTCCCACCCTAAAATTTTTGATACTATTAAAAAAAAATCTGACACTGTATTTGAGTAGCATTTTGGTATTTTCTAGATGATTTCACATTTAGCAACTTGCTTAGTAATCATAGCTATTCTATGAGATGACAAAATAAGTGTCATAATAGAAATTTTACAATGAAGAAATCAAGACACAAAAATATTGATAAACTCTCCCCCCCCAAATCATCACTATGTGACTATAAGCAAATGTATCCTACTTTTATTTAACCCTCTTTTCCTCACCTTCAACCATGAAAACCAGTAGCTTAGATTTGTACATTTGTACCATGTATCATTGTGTAACATAGATGTAGTTAGGGAAAAAGAGGGAGCAGAAGAAAATTAGAATAGAGAGGAAGAATAATAACAGCAATGACTATAAAAGAAAGAAAAGAAAAAAAGAAAAATTTCCGAGTATAGATGTTTCTGTTGTTAAACATTCCTTGATGACCAGAAATGTTCACTGTTTGTGAGTAATTAAAAGTCCAGTTGGGAATTTTCCTGTATTTGTTTCTTGGATGAGTTTTGTTGTGAGTTTAATAATAACTGGCTTTTAAAAAGTTGCAGCAAGAGCAACATTTTTGTGAACCAAAAGTTGCTGAGCAGCACTTTTTTCTTTTATTGGAGCATTTCTCTAAGAACTGAGTAAATTAGAATTTACTCCACAATAATGGACAAAATAGATACACTTTGATCCAGAGGGAGTAGAAGATATACAGCATTATCCCCATATGCTCTCTGAAAATGATATTATTCACTTTAGTATTCAAACAAAGAGTAATTTGTAAAGGTTGTGTGCTCCGCAGAGTCATTTTGTCAAATTGCTAAAGCTCACTGATTTCTTTAGGGACTGCTTCGGCTGCCATGCCATTCAGGACACATCCAGAGGGCAGTTCATTTGACAGTAGTTTGGGGAGACATATTTGTCTGAGTATCAATTTCCTGTCACCTTACATGCTATCTTTATAAATTATTAAAGCAATTGTAAGAATGGAGAACACAGTGATTTTCAAGATGCATTATTTCCTGTGTGCTTTATTTGACTACAATAAAAGTAAGACTTTCTGTGAAAGCGGTGATCCATTAAAGCTTGCATTATTTGGTCACTACTTCTTGAATAATCTTTGTTTTATAAATGTCTACCAGTCTGATAGGAATTTTCTCCTAAAATTAAGACACAAAGTCCCACATGTTTTCGAGGCTTAATGCTTCATTTATCTTAATGCAGCAGTTTGATTTTGCAGAGAAGAATAAACCACAAGGAAGTTAAATGACTCCAAAATCATCCAAGTAATTTAGTGGCAAAGAGTGGAGGGAGAGGTATTGGGAGTTTTTGTTTGTCTCTGCTCTTTACTGTGTCGTCTTAGGGGACTTAGACATGTATTTGTTGTAGATTGTATTGCATTTTGTTCGGAGAGCATGGACATTAAGTTATTGATAATTTTGCATTTATTGATATTCCCTTCATGGTTTAATACATGGTCTATGGTCTATATACACACATAGGCACACAATATATGGTATTTCTCTCTGTCTCTCTCTCTGAATATATATATTTCATATGTACTGTAAAAAGACGTGTTCTCTACTTGTGCAGCATTCTATGTTTCCTTTATTATTTTTTAAATGTTTATTTATTTTGAGAGAGAGAGAGAGAGAGAGAGAGAGAGAGAGAGAGAGAGAGAATGAGAGCAAGCAAGTGGGGAAAGGGCAGAGAGAGAGGGAGAAAGAATATCCCAAGCAGGCTCCACGCTATTAGCACAGATACCAATGTGGGCTTCAATCTCACAAACCTTGAGATCATGGCCTGAGCTGAGATCAAGAGTCAGATGCTTGACCAACTGAGCCACCCAGGGGCCCCTATGAATGTTTATTAAGTAGTGTGTAGATTGTATTAAATCTTTATATTGTAAATACTTTGTTTCATTTTTCACCTATAAGATTCTGAATGAATGAATGTTTAAAAACTTGTGCACTTTTTTGGGGAGCATTTCGTCAGTATATATATCTTTGGGTGCAAAAACTCAAGATTATAATTTCTTGCTAGATACTTTTCATCATTAAGAAAAAAAATTTTACTGGCCTTTGTCTTATAATCTATTTTTTATGAATATTACATCACCAACATTTTTGTTAGCACTTTTCTGATATACATTCTATATCCTTATGCACAAGTTTTCTGTATACATTCATGTTTTCCATATATCTTTTTAAAATTATGTAACAGAATCTTAAAAATTCTACATTATAATCGGTATCAAAGAGGTTATTTTAATATTTCAATCATTTAATTGGCAGATATAATCAAACTTGTTTCTCTCATCTTATTTGTGTTTTCTACTTAATGTGCTTTTCTCTTATTTTCTTTTCTCTTTTCTCCTTCTGTGTAATTTATCAAGTTTTCTTCATTGCCTTCCTTTCTCCTACTGTTTTGAATTTTATACTTTATCTTCCTATTATTGGTATAGCTAAACCTTTATGTTTTTTTTTTAATTTTTTTTCAATGTTTATTTATTTTTGGGACAGAGAGAGACAGAGCATGAACGGGGGAGGGGCAGAGAGAGAGGGAGACACAGAATCGGAAACAAGCTCCAGGCTCTGAGCCATCAGCCCAGAGCCCGACGCGGGGCTCGAACTCACGGAGCGCGAGATCGTGACCTGGCTGAAGTCGGACGCTTAACCGACTGCGCCACCCAGGCGCCCCTAAACCTTTATGGTTTTAATAGATACCCATGATACAACATAGTCCAATGATATTATCTCTCAAAAGCATGGATTCTATTTCTCCCATCCCCGATTGCACCATGTTGTTATTTTAATGCTATCTTATTATTAAAGATCTACAAATAAATGTTATTAATTTATAATTAATGTTTATGGAATATTAAGTTTGATAAACTTCATAGAAAATTTCAATCATATACCAAAGCCAAAGAATAGTGAAATAAAACTCCATGTAACTGTCATCAAACTTTGGTGATTCTTTCTTCATTTGTTTTTCACACAAGCTTTTTTCGCTGCAGTATTTTTGAAAGAAGCTGCTAGCATTTGCATCATTTGACCATAAACACTCAATATTGATGGCAAACAAATAAGACTTTGTAAACATAGTTCAAATATTATAGTCATTCCCCATAAGTTAATATTCTCAGTAGTATTTTCACCCAAAGATTTAATTTCATTTTCTTAGAGAATATCTGATTTACACATGGTAAGTCTGCATTTATACTAATGGACTTTCCTATCTTTTCGTTTTATTTACACTTAATATCCCACTCTGCCTTTAATATTCTGCCCCTACGTGAATCAATGTATATATTCTATATGTTCCTTGAGCTTGGTTGGTTGCTTTTAAAATCTGGGTTCCCCAGGACCTTCTTTAATTCCTGAACTTCACAGTCATTACCATCACAAATATTACATCACACAATCACCCTCTTTGAGGTATCCTATCAGACACATATCTAAGCCCTTTAAGTCTGTCCTGTTTATTAATTTCTTTCATTAAGTTCATCCCTGTGTCTTCCTCTCCGTTCTTCCAGTTCTATCTTTTCTTCAGCTCTGTGAAAACCTCTTCAAGTTGGCAAATTCTCCACTTTTTATAAAAAAATTTTTTTTTCAACGTTTATTTATTTTTGGGACAGAGAGAGATAGAGCATGAATGGGGGAGGGGCAGAGAGAGAGGGAGACACAGAATCAGAAACAGGCTCCAGGCTCTGAGCCATCAGCCCAGAGCCTGACGCGGGGCTCGAACTCCCGGACCGCGAGATCGTGACCTGGCTGAAGTCGGACGCTTAACCGACTGCACCACCCAGGCGCCCCAATTCTCCACTTTTTAAAATAAACTTCTATTTAATCTTCCTAGTGAGGACTTAATTCTTATGGCCATATATATTCATGTCAAGAAGTTTTAATTATTATTCATTAAAAAAAATTGTGTTCTTTTCAATATTCTTGTTACTTAATAACAAAAGCCTTAAAAAAGAAAGAAATCCTGCCATATGTGACATGAATGAACTGGCAGGACATTATGCTAAGTGAAATAAGCCAGTTTTAGGACAAATGTTGCATGATCCCACTTATATGAGGTACCTAACATAGTCAAAGTCATGGAGGCAGAGTAGCATAGCAGTTACCAGGGAGGAGCTGGAGGGAGGGGAAATGGAAATCTTGTTTCATTGATGCAAGATGAGTAAGTTTTAGAGACCTGCGGTACAGCGCGATGTGCATAGTTAACAATACTCTACTGTACACTCCACTGTAATGTCTCTTAGGCATTACAGAAGCAATGAATGAACTTCGTGTCTCCCCCCCCACACACACACACACACAGCCACACACAAACATATACATATGTTACTCTACATTATTTGAATCCTATATTATAGGCAAACCACAATACACTTCCTTATCTCATATTAATATTTGTTGTCCTTAATATGGCAAGACAAATATTACTGCATGATTTTCACAGCTTCTTCATTCCTGTGCTGATTAAGGAGAATTATTTTTCATGTTCTCTATTTGTGAGCATTTGATAGGCAAAATCAAGATAATGTTTGAGGAGATGAATTGAGAGTCTCTGAGGCTCACTTGATGGATTTATTTAAGTAGGGGGTATTTACTGGCAAGAAAACAAATGAAGAGATTCAGAACTGTTGGGTGAATAGATTGAAAATTTTAAATTCAGCCCAGGCTGATATAGATGGAAAATTTAAAGGAGATTGTAAAGGAAAGAGAAATTTGGGGACATTCTAATGTGTATAGTATATTTAATACAAAGAAGAATTTCAGAAGTTCTTTTCGTGTTAAAAACACATTTTTGGCATTTAGAACTTTTTCTGTTGAGATTTAAAATCCTTTTTTCTTATAATTTTGTCCATTGTAACTTGTTAAGTTATCTGTGATGAGATTAGACTACAAATGGCTTGACATTATATAAGTTACAGCACTTTCAAACTTGTCTAGGCAAGGATGACTGTTATGGGAGCTGGAATTTAGTAAAATTAGGTCATTTGTTTCTAAGCTATGAAAGTGCCATAAAGGTCAGTTGTAAAACTGAGTATTTCCCTCTTTACGTCTTACCAGCAATGCAGTTATTTCAATTTTGTAAAATGGCATGTGACCATTTTCCATATGGTATGCAGTTACAGAGTAAGATGTATTAAATTCTATGTGTGTTTTGTGCTTATATTTATTAAACAACACTGTCTTACTGTCTTAATTTCTACACGGTTTCAATTTCTGAGTTTTTATATTCAACATTACATTGCTTATTTGAACTTCTTGCTATGTTTAAAAATCAGGATATAGACCAATACTCTTTGTATAAATAGTAGCAATTGAAAGAAAGAAATAGACACTGAATTGGAGTAACTGAGTTGTACCTTATTAGTTTATTATGTTTCCTCATCCTTATGATAAGAAATAATTAATTCAGGGTGATGCTCAGCAAGTGTGTCATAGAATAACCTTGCAACATTTAGATAAGTAAAAGAAATAATTAAAAGCAATTGGAAATTTGTATAACATCCCTGCTATATCAACTCATTAATAATTTTTATTGTATTTTTGGTGGGAAAAAAATGGAAAACAAAACCAGTAACTGTTAGCTTAAAGTAAAAAGTATTTTAATGAAAAGATATTCAGTAGCTCTCAAAACTAGTCTTGGTATAGAACCAAGGAAGTGATGTAGAGACAAGTTTCTAACACCAGAAAAATGGTCCCAGGACACTACTGCTGGAACTATTGCTGTTGCACAATCACCTCCATGCCTGTGAAGCTCCACCAGAGGAGCCACTTCAAATCTTAAGTGGACCTATGCTCTTGATTCCAGAACTGGTGACTAATATTTGTTGGTGAAAAATGGGATTAAGAATCTGAAGCTAAATGTGGTTGAGGTGGCTGAATAGAGTAAGAGGAATATTTTAGCTGCAGTTATATTTACACCAAAAGCAAAGCAAAGGTGTGTCCATTTGGACAGGTATGGGCAAGGGCATCATGGAGGGATAAGCTGACTCAGAGGAAAGACTGAATCCCTGAAAATATATCTGATAAATCCATTAAAATATCATAAAAAGAAAAGACACCTTTGGTATCCACAACAATGCAAGGCCAATTGATAAGTATCTGTCTAGCAGGATCTTCCCTGTACTTTACATCTTTTCCTTCTCCCTTGATTCTGCCCATCAAACTACTCAAAACTTTAGCAATAAGAAGAAAAAAAAAAGAAGAGGTACAAATAGAATTATTATGCCTCCCTTCCATACTTCAGAATTCACTGAACGGGGAATGCTTAAATTAGTGAAGAGGAGGAATTTTAATCTTCACTGAGGTTTGGAAATTCTATATTAAACTAAAATGGGACTCTTGATTTACAGAAAATGATCCAAATACTTGCCGATGGTTTTATCCAGTTGTCCAGAGAGAAATAAATAAAGACAGCAGGTATAAAGGGTCAGCAATGAGAATGTCTAAATTCATTTCTCCATGAACATTTACATGGTCCAACATGTCTAATAAACTAGTTAGACTTTTGAAGTTAGTTTAATATTTATTTCAGCATCTGAATGCTAATCACTGTTATGTATTTGGTATGTACCAGAGACTGTATAGTAAGCATGTACTTAATTGTTTTGATATTTATATATACTATATTCATGAGCACAATAAATGTAGAGAAGTCCAATACACAAATAGCCCTTAAAGTTAAAATTAAAGAAATTCATAGGAAAATATACCTTCCCAGGGAGGAGACACTTCCGTATCTGTGGGTCAGGCAGGATATGTTTACTAAGTGAGATTTTTTTTTCTTGTCTTAAGGAGTTTATTGAATATTATTACTAAGTCAATTTTTTTAATAAACAATAGATAAATGGTTACAGATAGATATTATCTTGAAAAGACAATAGGATTAGGACAGACAAGCAGCAAACATACAGGCTGAGGAAAAGAAAGACAGAATATAGGTGGAGTATATATGAAGAAGTGTATGTAAAGAAAACTTGTCAAGCATGAGATTTCTCCAAAAAAGACATACACATGGAGAATAGACACCTGAAAAGATGTTCAGCATCACTGATCATCAGGGAAATGCAAATCAAAATGACAGTGAAGGAGAAGAGAGAAAGATGGTGGTGGAGCAGGAGGACCCTAGGTTCCTCTCATCCCATGAACACAGGTAGATAACTATCAAATCATCCTAAATACCCCCCAAATTGACCTGAAGACTAACAGAACAAACTCCACAACTAAAGGGAGAAAAGAGGCCACATTGAGAAGGTAGAAAGTGCAGAGATGTGATTTAGGGGAGAAAGGTGATGCAGAGGGGAGGGAGCTGTGGTCACAATGAAGGGCAATAGAGAGAGGACCACACAAGTGAACACACAAGGAGAACATTTCCCCAAAGTCATTGGCTTTGAAAATGAGAGGGACTGAGTTTTGTGAGTTCTTGCAACCAGTAAGACTTAAAGCCTAGAGTTATTTATTTTTGTTTTGTTTTGTTTTGTTTTGTTTTTGAGAGAGAGAGAGAGAGAGCAGGAGCAGGGGGAGGGCAGAGGAAGAAAGAGAAAGAGAATCCCAAGCAGGCCCCCACAATCAGCACAAAATCCAATGTGGGGCTCAATTACATGACCATGAGACGACCTGAGCCTAAATCAAGAATTGGACACTCAAGGGACTGAGCCATCCAGGCACCTCTGAGGCATGGAGTTGTTGTTGTTGTTGTTGTTGTTGTTGTTGTTGTTGTTGTTTATTTATTTATTTTGAGAGAGAGTGAGAGCAGGAAAGGGACAGAGAGAGAATCACAAGCAGGCTTCACACTGCCAGTGCAGAGGCTTGAACTCACAAACCATGAGATCATGACCAGAGCTAAAATCGAGTCAGGCACTTAACCAGCTGAGCCACCCAGGCACCCCTAAAGCCTGGAGTTTTAAAGTCCAGTGGACTTGGCTGGAATGGAGCCCAGAAGGCACTGTGTTGCTCCTGGAGAGAGGGCAGGCAAACAACCCCGAGGGGCAGAAGTGTGGAAACTGTGATCTGAAGAACTCCTGCAGCACACAGCAGGGAGATCCTTTGCTCTTCTCAGAGTGTGTCACTGAGAGGCAGCTTTCACCCAAGGTGTGTCTCTGGGGACAAAGGAACTGGCTGGTGCCATTTTCCCCACCACCCTTCAGCATAAACACAGAGCCACTTGCAGGAAGCAGCTCAGGGTCAACAATGCCTGCTTAACTTGCTTACACCAAGCCCTACCCCCTGTGCTCTGGTGGGACTGTGCCTCTGAGTTAAGTTTGCCCCAGGCCCATTGTAGCAAGCCCCTCCTCCTGAAGACCAGTCCAAACCCCTGCCCACACCAGGTCCCCCAACCAGAGTTCTGCAAGGCCTCAATTCTGGTGGAGTTGGTCTCGGGTCTCATTTCACAAGTGGACCAGAGCACACATAGTTAAAACTTACCACATTCAGGCAGGGACCAAACACTTCCCACAGCAGGCAAGGGGAATCTCTGCAGACTGGCCTGAAGGAGAAAGCAGGCTTAACACAACAGCGGAGCACAAACAGCACACACTGGAGACACTCCCTAAAGCACCAGGCCTTGTAAACTAAATGACCTCTTCTTCATAACAACATTACTTTCAGAGCGGGAGACATAACTGACTTTCTAACACACAGAAGAAGACAGGGACTTGTAAAAAATGCCAAGGCAGAGAAATTTATCCCAAGTGAAAGAACAAGATAAGGCCACAGCCAGAAATCTAACAAAACAGATATAAGTAACATGACTGATGGAGGATTTAAAGTAATGATCATAAGGATACATACTGGGCTTGAGAAAAGAATAGAAAACATCAGTGAGACCCCTACCACAGAAATAAAAGTTAAAAATAATCAGAGATGAAGAATTCAGTAAATGAGATTGGAAACAGGCTTGATGCAATGAACAGCAGGCTGGAAGAACAGAGAAATGATTAGTGATCTAGAAGACAAAATAATGAAGCTGAACACAAAGGAGAAGGAATTATGCAAGACAAGAATAGACTTAGGGAACACAGAGACCTCATAAAACATAATAGCATTCTTATCATAGAAGTCCCAGAAGAAGAGAAAGGGAGCAGAAAATTTATTTCAAGAAATAACAGCAGAAAACTTCCCTAATCCGAGGAAGGGAACAGATATCTAGATCCAGGAGGCACAGAGAACTCCCATCAAAATCAACAAAAGCAAGCCAACACCAAGACATATTGTAATTAAATTTGCAAAATGCAGTGAAAAAGGAAAAAATCTTAAAAGCAACAGGACAAAAGAAGTCCTTAACTTACAAGGGAAGACCCATAAGGCTACTGGAAATTTCTCAACAGAAACTTATCAAGCCAGAAGGGGGTGGCATGATATAATGAAATAAGTTAATGGGAAAAGTCTGCAGCTAAGAATACTCTATCTAGCAAGGCTGTCATTCAGAATAGTGGGAAATATAAGAATTTCCCAGACAAACAAAAACTAAAGGAGTTGGTGACCACTAAACTAGCTCTGAAAAAAATATAGGGGACTCTGAGTGCAAAGGAGACACCAAAAGTGACAAAGACAAGAATGATCAGAGAAATCCCCAGAACCAAAAACAAAACAAGTAATAAAATGGCAATAAATACATATCTATCAATAATTACTTTGAATGTAAATGAACTAAATGCTCCAATCAAAAGACATGAGGTATCAGAATGGATAGAAAAACAAGACCCATCTATATGCTGCCTATAAGAGACTCATTTAGATCCAAAGACACCTGCAGATTGAAAGTGAGGGGGGTGGAGAAACATTTGTCATGCAAATGAATGTGAAAAGAAAGCTGGAGTAGCAATACTTCTATTGGAAAAATAAGTCTTTAAAACAAAGACTGTAAGAAGAGACACAGAAGGGCATAAAAGGGACAATCCAACTAGGAGATATAACAATTGTAAATATTTATGCATCTAACATGAGAGTGCCCAAATATATAAAACAATTAATAACAAACATAAAGGAACTAATTGATGATAACGCAATAATAGCAGGAGACTTTAACACCCCACTTACATCAATAGACAGATGGTCAAACAGAAAATAAATAAGGAAATAATGGCTTTGAATGGCACAAGTCCAGATGAACTTAAAAGATACATACATTCAGGACATTTCATCCAAAAACAGCAGAATGCGCATTCTTTTCAAGTGCACATGAAGCATTCTCCAGAATAGATCACATAATAGGTCACAAAAAAGCCTTAAGAAATAAAAAAAAAGATTGAAATATATCATGCACCCTTTCTGACCACAACACTATGAAACTAGAAGTCAACCACAAGGAAATGGGTAAATTCCTAAAAATATATGAACTACCAAAACCAAAATAGGAAGAAAACTTGAACAGGCCCATAGCCAGCAAAGACATTGAATCAGTAATCAAAAACTCCCAACAAACAAAAGACCAGGACCAGATAGCTCCAAGGGAAATTCTACCAAACATTTATGGAAGAGTTTTTTTTACCTATTCTTCTCAAACTTCCTTAAACATAGAAAAGGAAAGAAAACTTCCAAATTAATTCAGTGAGACCAGCATTACCCTGATACCAAAACCAGATAAAGACTCCATTAAAAAAAGAGAACTACAGGCCAATATCCCAAATGAACATGGTTGTAAAAATTCTCAATATAAATATTATGAACTGAATCCAAAAATGCATTAAAAAAATCATCCACCAGGGTCACATGGGATTTATTCCTGGGTAGGAATGTAGTTCAATATTCCCAAATCAATCCATGTGATACCCCACATTAATAAAAGAAAGGATAAGGACCACATGATCCTTATAATAGATGCAGAAAAAGCATCTGACAAAGTACCACATCCATTCGTAGTAAAAACTCTCAATAAAGTACCTCACCACAATAAGGCCATATATGAATGAAAAACCCACAACTAATATCATCCTCAATGGGGAAAAGCTGATAAGTTTTCCCCCATGGTGAGGAACAAGACAGGGATATTCACTCACCACTCTTATTTAACATAGCACTGGAAGTATTAGGTACAGCAATCAGACAACAAAAAGAAATAAAAAGCATCCAAATTAGCAAGGAAGAAATAAAACTTTCACTATTTGTGGATGACATGACATGAGAAAACTAAAGAACACTGATGAAAGATATTGAAGGTGACACAAAGAAATGGAAAAACATTCCATGCTCATGGATTGGAAGAACAAACTTTGTTAATATGTCTATACTACCCAAAGCAATCTACACATTTAATGCAATCCCTATCAAAACACCACCAGTATTTTTCAGAGAGCTGGGACAAAAGATCCAAAAATTTGTAGGGAACCACAAAAAAACTCCAAATAGCCAAAGCAACCTTGAAAAAGAAAAGCAAAGCTGGAAGCATCACAAATATGGACTTCAACTTATATTACAAAGCTGTAGTCATCAAGACAGTATGGTCCTGGCACAAAAACAGACACAAAGATCAATGGAACAGAATAGAAAACCCAGAAATTAACCCACAACTGTAATAGTAAATTAATCTTTGACAAAGAAGGAAAGAATATCCAATGGGAAAATGACAGTCTCTTCAACAAATGGTGTTGGGAAAACTGGACAGCTACATGCAAAAGAATGAAATTGGACCGCTTTCTTACACCATACATAAAAATAAATTCAAAATGGATGAAATACCAAAATATGAGACAGGAAATAATCAAAATCCTAGGGAGGGACGTAAGGCGTAATCTCTTTGACATCAGCCATAGCAACTTCTTTTTAGATCAATCTCCTGAGGCAAGTGAAACAAATGCAAAAATATTGGGAATTTATCAAAATAAAAATCTTATGCTCAGTGAAGGAAACAATCAACAAAACTTAAAGGCAGCTTATGGAATGGGAGAAGATATTTGCATATGACGTATCTGATAAAGTGTTAGTATTGAAAATATATGAAGAACTTATAAAACTCAACACCCAAAAAACAAATGATAGTTAAAAAATGAGCAGAAGACATGAATAGACATTTTCCAAAGAAGACATACAGATGGCCAACAGACTGAAAGATGCTTGACATCACTCATCAGGGAAATACAAATCAAAACTACAATAAGATACCACCTCACACCAGTCAGAACAGCTAAAATTAGCAACACAAAAAACAACAGGTCTTGGAGATGATGTGGGAAAAGGGGAACCTTCTTATACTGTCAGTGAGAATGCAAACTGGTGTAGCCGCTCTAGAAAAGACTATGGATGTTCCTCAAAAAATTAAAAATAAAACTACCCAATGATCCAGCAATTGCACAGCTAGGTAGTCACCCAAAGGATACAAAAATACTGATTCAAAGGAATACATGCATCCCAATGTTTATAGCAGAATTATCAACAATAGTGAAATTATGGAAAGAGTCCCAATGTCCATTGACTGATGAATGGATAAAGAAAAAGTGGCACACACACACACACACACACACACACACACACACTAGTATATAAATATATATAATGTGCTTTGAAATATATATACATGTATATTGCTGTGCTTTGAAAATGTCAGTAGGATCTTTGAGTGATCTGAGTTATGGTTTAAATAATAATGATACCATACATTTATATTGCTTTACAGTCCATAAAACATTTTCAGATACATTATCTAATTTTATTTGATGCTCAGGACAGCACTGCCAGAAAAGAGGGCCAATGTATGTATACATACACACACGCACACAATGGAATATTAACCATAAAAAGGAATGAAATCTTGCTATTTGCAATGATGTGGATGGAACTAGAGAGTGTTATGCTAAGCAAAATAAGTCAGAGAAAGACAAATACCAAATGATTTCACCCATATATGGAATTTAAGAAACAAAACAAAGGAGCAAATGAAAAAAAGAGAGAGAAAGGCAAACCAAGAAAAAAGACTCTTAACTATAGAGAACAGACTGATGGTTACCAGAGTGGAGGTGGGTTGTAGGGACGGGTTAAATAGGTGATGGGGATTAAGGAGTGCACTTGCTTTGACAAGCACCAGGTGTTGTAGAGAAGTGTTGAGTCACTACACTGTGCACATGTAACTAATATTTGCTCTATGTTAACTAACTGGAATTTAAATAAAAACTTAAAAAAATGAATTTGAGAAATAAAGAAGTAAGTTATGGAGTAAGTAATAAAAGTTAGTTTAAATAGTTGTTCTAACTTTAAATGTTGGAAATAAGTCAATGGACAGAAAATTTACTCAAACTGAAATAATAGGGGAGATCATAGGAGAGGAAGAATTTGTTCTAGGTCTTGAATAGTTAAGTTTTAGCTATACTGAAAAATATGAGGCATAAAACCATGCTGGGAGTCCTAATGTTCTTACCTCTTTTACTGGGCACTGAGAACAAAATGAAGCTTCACTATAGCCACCTCAGATTATGAAGTAAATAGGGGGCATCTAATGTTTAACTGAGTGAGTTTGAGGAAATTATTATCTGTGAGTTTCAATTTTTTTCTATCTAACATAGATACATTGGCCCTGTTTTCTGGCAGTGTTGTCCTGAGCATCAAATAAAATTAGATAATGTATCTGAAAATGTTTTATGGACTGTAAAGCAGTATAAATGTATGGTATCATTATTATTTAAACCATAACTCAGATCACTCAAAGATCCTACTGAGATTTTCAAAGCACAGCAATCAGTGAAAGAGTAATAAATGATCATCATGATAAATGAACAAATATAATAAAGAGTGCTAAGTTTATTACACAATTTAGATTTTCTGCAATGCCTGTTTAGAATTATTATATTAGGCAAAAACATAGAGCTTCATTATTTCTCAAGTATAAAATAGCAAACTCACATCATGTTGAAGCAGTAACTTGTAGGTAAAGCAGATTTACTGCTTCCACATAATAAAATTGGACTTTGATGCAGGCACATTTTACATTACTTCAAACGTAAGCACTTCTATCAGAGATATTCTAGTATATTGCAGAAAAAAAGAACTTAATTTCTAAATTTAGGATGGGTTAAATACCATAAAGGACAAGTAAGAAAACCTGCATCTTGGTAGTATGGCCAACAACAGAGCATCATCATGACACCGATACATGAATGAAAGAGAAAGTATATGACACCATAGTTTTGTATTTATGTAGTCACTGTTCTTGTGACTAAGATAAGCCTATTAACAGTGCTTTGTGTAAGGTGCATTACTGGGACCTGCATGTTCTATGACCACCGTGGTCCAAAGCTGTCTGCTGCAGACAAGAAGACATGAAAGAATAGTGAGAAAGGAAATCCAAATCATTGTAGACCTGAGCAAGTTTCATTGTTGGGAAAATGCAGCCAAGAATCAAGGATAAAGAAAGGATAGAAAATCAAAATAGCCATAAGAAAAGCAAAAAGGATTAAAAAAGATTATAGCAGATGGGAGTGGTGAATTGGGAAATTAATTTCAGAACTGAGGTTTTGCCTGTGTCCTTCTTGCACAGTTCCCAATATGTGATGAATGAGGTTATTAGCTTGGATTTTTAAATGTCCCATAGAGCCTCGGATTCCTGGTTTAAACTTAGGAAAGCTGTTTACATCTGGAAAATGTGCATCATTTTCTAATAATAATTTTAAATAGCAGGAGAGGATCATCAATTTATTGGTCAGAGCAAGTTGGTCTGACCCCATGTAAGTTAAAAAGATCCTCATTTAAGTTAAAAAGTAGAAGAATAAACAAAAAATGGATTACATTTATTAGAAAAATGATGGTAAAATAAAGCATGAGAAACATATCAAAATTATAAACCAGAGGGTAACAAAGGCAACAATTAGACAAGACTTCTGAATAGCAGGCAACCCAGAAATATACTTTTCTTTTTTTTTAAATTTTTTTAACGTTTATTTATTTTTGAGACAGAGAGAGACAGAGCATGAATGGGGGAGGGTCAGAGAGAGGCAGACACAGAATCTGAAACAGGCTCCAGGCTCTGAGCTGTCAGCACAGAGCCCGTCGTGGGGCTGGAACTCACGGACCCCGAGATCATGACCTGAGCCGAAGTCGGCCGCCTAACTGACTGAGCCACCCAGGCGCCCCAGAAATATACTTTTCTAAACAGAATTTGTGTTAAGAATGTGGTACAGACGAAATTCATTTATAGCAAAAATGTTTGCAAAAATAATGTAGAGAACTAACTAGCAATAATAAAAATAGCAGAATAGATATTGCCATACGTTTTATAACATGTTCTTTCTTGATATCCACACTTACTTTGAGAGCCGGTATTAATTTCCCCCACTTTAAAGGTAAGGAAAATGAAGTCAAAATGTGTATTTGCTCTCCCCAAAGCCAGATACAATAAGAGTCAGCCAGAATTCAAAGCTGCTACCTCGGGTCTTTTTTTCCAAAGTCTTATCTTCTTTCTTCTACTACTACACTCTGTAAAAAAGAAGAAACGATTTTCTGTGCATATACGTAGCACCTGAAGGCCTGTCATCAATTGATTTTTTCTGCCATGCTCCTACTCATACCAATATTAGTTACAGTAAGTAAAGTTACCTTAGAATAAAATATTTAAGAAATTGTTATATTGTGTTATGTTAAGCAGAAGAGTTTACAGATTC
The DNA here is from genome assembly GCF_014898765.1 of Herpailurus yagouaroundi. Lineage (NCBI taxonomy): Eukaryota > Metazoa > Chordata > Mammalia > Carnivora > Felidae > Herpailurus > Herpailurus yagouaroundi. Next base: position 28,635,865 of record NW_024412405.1, read on the forward strand.
AAATACAGAAATTGAAAATAACCATTCTCATTTGCATTTCCATATCTGCTAAACAGTCATGATTTCAGGTGTCTCGCTTAACTTTTCAATTTGTACAAGTGTGCAATTAAGAAAATGGTATTAGATTACCTTATAATGTGTAAGTGGATATGCCAATTGGTGATATCAAAGCAGTTACTAAATATGAACATTTTAAGAAGATGCTATCAATTTTATATACCATTAGGTAAGAATCACATCTCTATAAATTATTTCATTTTTAAATCTGTTTATTTTAGGGGCACTTGTGTGGCTCAGTTGGTTGAGCGTCTGACTTTGGCTCAGGTCATGATCTCTCAGCTCGTGAGTTCGAGCCCCGCGTCGGGCTCTGTGCTGACAGCTCAGAGCCTGGAGCCTGCTTCTGTTTCTGTGTCTCCCTCTCTCTCTGCCCCTAACCCATTCACATTCTGTCTCTGTCTCTCTCAAAAATAAATAAACATTAAAAAATATTTTTAATAAATAAATAAAAATAAATCTGTTTATATTAAACATGTACATTTATTGTGTTAATTCTCATTCTTCCTGACTTTTCAAGCAAATCAGTTACAGTACTAATACTGTAAGTCACCTGCTGTCAAACGTTCTGTGGCTTTTTTTTCCTTTCTAATTAGGACCATATTCTGTAGCCTAGTATATTAAAGGACAAAATTCCTGTGCTATATTACTTCAAACTTGCCTCCTTTTACCTTTTCTACTTTACATATACTGCAGCCAAAAAAAATTATTAGTTTTCTTTACATACTTTGTAATTTCTTCATTTGCAATATCTCTTGCCCGGTATCTTCTTTTCATAATTTTATCAACTTTCAAGAGAAAACTGGAATACCAGTTTCTGCATAATACTAGTTTTAATTGAACTGATGATGAAAGTAATTGCTTCTCATATTTCTGAGAGAGTACTTTACTCGTGCAAATTATTTTGCTTTTTCCTATGGTTTTCTGTCCACACTGTCCTAATTTGATTATGAGTTGTTCTTCCTTAAGGACATTTCTTATATTTTCTAATACAAAACTGAGACTGCTCCAGACAGTAATATGTTATCATTAGCAGAATTTTAAGTAACTCCTGGGAGAAGTGGACAAGGTTATACCTAACCAGGTTATACAAACATCAGATGGGAGCTGATGACCCCATTTGCAAACTAGATAGCAATTGCCTTATTTACCAGATAACAGTAATTAAAATAGTAGAGGGTACAATTATCTGAGCTCTCTGTATTATGCCAAATATTTTATATTTATTTGTTTTTTCTCAAGAACTCTGAAAAGCAGACATTGTATAACCCATTTTAAAGGTGAAGAACTTGAGTTTCAAAGGACAGATTTTTTTTTTCCAAATCACAGGACTGTGGTATCACTGGGACTTAAGATAGAATAACTAAAGAAAAATCAGGAGGAATATAGAATAAATCAATATCAGCATTAGCCATTCTTTTCAAGTACCCATGGTATATATAACAAGGTAGACTGTATTCTTGGCCATAAATCAAACCTCAACAAATTGAAGAAAAAAATGAAATCATACAGAACATGGTCTAACCGCAGTATTATCAAAAGTATTTCCAGATAATGGGCAAAATCATGTGATGGTGTCCTGAAGCCATAACATCAGCTCTTCCTCATTTTGGTAAATATCATCATCTGTTCTTAAACAGATTTCTATAGATGCATCCTCTTTTGTCCCACTAAATACTACAGTATTTAGTTGTATTGTGAGAGTTTTATAATATTGTCATAACAAAAAATATTACAACTCTATTTAAATAGATATATGGCATTAAAATTCCTCTACTCATCTTTTGAGTATGGTTTCACAAAGGCAACAACGTTTGTAAAAGATACATTCCATGGGGACTTGGAACATAGATGAGAAGAATGTGAAAAAAATAATAAATCTGTTGAAAAATCTGTTCAGTTTGGGGAATATCTATTGGTATGTGTTGATCAATTCCAGGAAATTTCATTTAAAACTTTTAAAATTTAAAACATGCCCTTAAGGGCAGTCAGTATACTGTTCACTGAAACTGAAAAGCTAATTCTTTGGGCAATCCAACAATAAAACAATATTTGTGTAACTGGACTCTGGAAACATAATTGAATGAACAACTTCCTCTTAATCTTTTAGGACATAGTTCAAGTTCTTAAAAGTTTTATTCTGAGGATACTTGAAACGATTGCTAATACTGGTTCTTGGGATAAAATGCATTATTAGATAAAATAAGATGTGTCTCAAGATTCTGAATGTGTTTTTTTTTAACCCACACGTCTGAGAAAATAAGCTGGATGGAAATTGCTCTGTAGCCACCATCAATAACCACAGTTTTCTTTTTTGGGCTTTAGCTTTTGCACCAGATCACCAGGTTACAATCGGCTTATGGCCTCATCCTGGCCTCTCACCTATCTTACCAGCTTTCCCAGAAGCAAAGCATTTTCTCTTGCTCTTGGGAGTGATGCCAAGGTCACAGTCTCTGACTCTTAATAGCATGAGTTACAAAGAGGTCTCTAGGCTTCAAGATTTAGTTTTATAAGGGCCATAAGCAGGGCTAATATCCCTCAAGACCAAGGTTTCCGTCTCCCCCTGAGCCCTAAATTTATTACACTTTTATCCTGGTGTGCACTTTCCCACTACACAGTGAGGGAACAAATCAGGCTGAGTTTGCTCCCCTCACCTGAGTGAGATACGCAGGAACCTCAGATCAAACAGTATGTGCCCCACATCCTCACCTTGTCTGTGTTCAGTCCCCAAAGATGCATTATTTCAGCAGCAGCTATCAGGGGAAATTCCCGTTTGTGGCTTTTTGGAGTACCTTTTAGCCATAAACAGTTGCTTCTGTCCCAGGAGGTTAACAACTTACAAAACCTTTGAGCTCTTCCTGATGCCAGCTACTTCTGGGGTTGGCATATGTGTTCCAACATCTGCTTTCATGTCATCCTAATTATCTCTGGTGTCAAACAGTTCCTAGTCCCCCGCAGAAGTGAGGAGTATACCTTCTGCAACACAAGACTAACATCTTTCAGGATTACATCCATGAAGTTGATTTTACTGTTTTGTCCCACCTAAATGTGAGAAATGTGACCTCTAATGTTCACTTGAATGAAAGTAAATTGTAGGTCAAAATGTGAGCATGTCCTTCTCTTGTCAATCTCTCTCCAGTCTCAAGTGCCCTGAAAAATCGAAACTAACCCCACATTTTTCTTGACTGTAAACCCCTCCTTCCTAGCATATAAGTGTCTGTGTCATTCTCTCCTGGTGAACAGCCTGAAGGATCTTATAGTTCCCACAGGCTGTTGCAGAATTAAACTAACACAATAAGCAGGGTGACAGACTTGCAGAAAATATTTTTACTGAAAAATATAATTGATCTATTACCAAGAAATGGGGGCTATGACTTTTAAAATTTGCCTGGCTTTGTTCTGGTGTATTTGTTCACCTTTGAGCGTACTCAAAGCCTCAGTAATTGCCACATAGTCTTTAAATATAAATGGAAAATGTCAGCAGTTCACACATTTCAAAACAAATTTTAAAATCCTGGCCTAATTAGAGAACAGCATTTTATTATTCTCTTTAGAATCACAGAAGAAAATGAATGGTGAGGAGAAAAGCTAACTAGCTAGGAGAGAAAATGAGGCAAACGTGTTCTACAAGGAGCTTGTGTTTTCATTTATCTCCTGGTATATCTTATTTATGAAGCATCATTAATACATATTGGGTGGAGGTTTTACACAAGATGATCTGAAGAAAAAAAAACTATTTCTTAAAGAAAAATCTCCCTGTTTGTTATCTACAGTTTTATTATTTACCTGTCAGAGGCCAACTCAAAAGGTTTAGTCTATATTCTTATACACAAAAATAATACCTTTTATTTATGCCATATCTTGAAATCTCATGGGGCTGACTATATGATTCATATTTCTTCTGAGCATTTCAAGTTGTTCAATGTTGCTTTTAATGATTCTCATAATTTAATTTTCCTTTTGGGAAATTCTACTTTATTTCAAAACAAAAAATTCAGCAATTGGAAATGCAATACTATACAATTATCCAGATTACATCAATATCAACCCCAAATGCTATATTTAAATTACTACCTATGGCATTTGCTTTAACTTTTCCATGCTTCTGGTATGCTGTTTAGGATTCAGTCAGCGGCTCAACTTTCACAATTCTCTGTAAAACTCACTTACTTTTATGCAGCCTTGGTCTTAACAAAATATCACTATTGGCTGGAAGTATACCTTTTCTCCAATACTCTTACTTATTTGAAACACTTTCTAACATTGAAAGATTGGCTCAAAACCCTCAATATTTTTGTACAGAAGTCTCATACTTCTCCGAGAAGCAGTGGTAAGAACATATTCAGTTTCATTTTATTATTTATCATATTTTTAAAACATTTATCTCCCCTTGAGTTATATTAACTTTTACATCCTCAGTGTATAGTACAATACATAGCCCGTTCTGGGACTCAGTGAACAATAAACACTGGGAAAAATAACCAGTAAGTGAATGGACCAATTTATGATTAAAATGACCTCCATTTCCTTCATTTATTCAGCAAATACTTATTAAGCACCTTCTACATGACAGGCAAAGACTGGTTATACAAGTGTTAAGGAAGCAGACACATCTGTACTGGTTGTACTTTAATTTCTGTTTGCCTAAAAATGTTGGATGTATTGCAATTTAAAGGTCAACAACTTTTTTATTTTTGCAAGTGTATTTAAATTGGGGCTGGTGGGGCGCCTGGGTGGCTCAGTCAGTTAAGTGGCCAACTTCGGCTCAGGTCATGATCTCGCGGTCCGTGAGTTTGAGCCCCGTGTTGGGCTCTGTGCTGACAGCTCAGAGCCTGGAGCCTGTTTCAGATTCTGTGTATCCCTCTCTCTGACCCTCCCCTGTTCATGCTCTGTCTCTCTCTGTCTCAAAAATAAATAAACGTTAAAAAAATAAATAAATAAATTGGGGCTGGTAACTGTGTTCCTAGAGTCAATTTTTCACTCTCAGAACTGCAACAGAAAAGGCAAGTACATTTGTGGAGATGATCATGAAACATATAATAACAGAGTGGTTAATTTGTGAGTTTGGGTTTTGGACTCTGCTATGTATTACCTGTAGATCCTGGGGCAAATCGCTTCACCTCTCTATGTTTTATTTTTTTCTCTACAAATAGGGAGATAGAATAATTGTAATACATATCCAAAGGGCTGCCATGAGGCTTCAAGAAGTTAATGTATGAATAGCTTTGAACAATGCCTGGCACATGGTAAGCTCATGATAAATGTTAGCTATTATTATTCTTTGTAGGATTATTTGTCACTAATGAAAACATTCTAAACTCACTACATAATATGATGTTTAACTCGTGGAGAAAAATATGGATATTCTGCCTACAAAATGTCCACCCCATAGTCTCCACCACTATTCTTATACAGCATATGTTTTGATTTCTCAAATTCCTAATTCTGTCTTTAAAAATGACTGTGCAGCTATGTCTGAAAAAATAGTTACCTATTTTGCTTTTAGGGGGAGGAAGGTTACCTGATTTTATGAATTTGTTTTTCTTTTGGCCTAAGATCCTCAAAACTTTCAATAAGATTATGCAGATGGAATTATTTTAGCCACCAAAACCCCAATTAACAGATGTAAAATAACACCAAGGGTAACCTTGCAGACAAGGGAAGGGCAAAACATATCATAAAGAAGGCAAAGGGCTCCATGAGGTATTTTATAGAATAATGTATGCCCTCTCCTCCACCACCCACCCCCACCCTTACCAAAGTTTGGTGCAATTATTTTCCTATCGAAAGACTTATCTGGAGTTTCCTCTTCTGCATCTGAACACATGGGCGCATACATATACTGACACATACACACACGTACACTTAATCATCTCATCTTCTGTGTTATATCTACTCTGCATCTTTTATATTATCATTAAGTGTAAGAAAATTTACTACTGTATGTACATCCGTATTATATTCCTTCAAATATGTTGCCTACTGAGCATCCTAGCACAAAAAATATGCTCAACAAAGTTTTATTGAGCCAAACTTAATTTATCATAGTAAATAGAAGAGTTGTTAATATAAAGATAGTAGTCCAAGGTTCAGAGACTGCCTATACATTTATAGAGAGTTTATGAGTCTCAAGGCTGGTTTATGCACAGCTTCAGACACCGAAATCTCATTCTACCCATTCTTGGAACAGCTGTGGTTCCCATAAAACATTTACCTTAACTTGACTGCTAAAATTAATGCTAGAATAGTTCTACCTCAGGTCTTTTAAAATACCAAATTCCCAGACATCCTATGACAATCCAAACATTGAAAAAAGAATGGAAATAGAGCAGGCCATAGGGTTATTATAAGTAATACTGTCTTCCTTTATATTATTTCTATTAAAATTATAGTTATAAAATAGTGGGAGCTAACAATTATAATGTCTGTATGCCTATTAACGTTTCCCCTGGAGTGTCAATAAAATTGAATCCACAAATTACACTGGGGACCTGCTATTGGTCAATTTACTAGTTTTCAAAGGAGGCATATTATCACAAAGTGAGTTTTATTAGTTCTCAATGACTCTAAATCAAATGTCAGCCTCTATGACTTTTCTTTTAAAAAATGTAATTGTTCTTTCATTTATAGCTGTCATCTAAGGCAGAGTAAAATTAAATTCCAACAGAAAAAAGATAATTAGAATACAGCGTGTCCTCTGGGATTGTATCCAGAGAGATTCTACCCTGTAGATTGCAAGATTTCTTGCCTCTGAATTTGATTCAAGGGCATGAGAATATTCAGATTTAAATGAACTTGGGATTATAAAGTGAACTTCCAATAAAACTCGCAAATTAGTGATTTTTGCTTCACTCCCTCCAAACTCCAAATTTTAATTATTCTCTGTTGTCCTAAAATATCCCAAGTTCAGTATAATCATGTATAATATGTGAGGGTTGGCAGATACTGACTGTAGCAGAAATACAACTTTCCTACTCACTTTTCATGAGATAATCTAATTATTTCCTGAAAAGAGCACGTATGATTGATGATAACTCTTATGAAAATTTACTAATTTGGAGATATGCATTTATATATTTTTCCATAGCAGAATTTTATATTTTAGCACAGTTTTATATTACAATATTAAACAAAAATGACAGGTGTTCAACATTTTTTCCAAAGATATCCAGGCTCAGATCTTTTCACACGTGTTGTTTCACACTCTGCATTTTCAGAATCCTTTCTGCAAAGACAAATATACTTGTCCTTGGCCCTATCTCTCATTTGTACTTTTTTCTAATATCCCTTAAGTTCTAGTTCTGAGTTGATGCCTGTATTTGGTACCAGAAAGAGTAATTTTTATATGTGGAATATAGGGGATTTGAGAAGTTATTGAACTAATGATAATCAATGAATTCCCAAAAGGAAACCATGCCTAACAATATATGCACTGCAAAGAATATATTCAGCTTGCTTTAATACACATTTGTGTGACTCCATCTATGTGTATACTTATGCTGACCTTGAGACAGAAGAAGTGAGTGGTGTTCTGGAGCCAGCTCATGTAGCTCCTCATGAGCCAATTCCACATTCAGCAATGGAACATTTATTGCTTGAAATTGGCCATGGTTTGAGTATTTACACCACAGAAATTGGCAAACAGCTTTAAATCAGCTTCAAAGCACAGCTGTTGAACATTTACCAGCACAGCATTGGTGATACCACACACCAAAACTAATAGCCCTGTAAATATACCTTCTGAATTTAATTCTGCAGTTATCCAAGCCTAACTTTTAAAGAAAAATAGAAGTTGGCAATGAAGATGTGTGGCTGTTTTATTCCATCCACATTTTAAAGAGGATGGCTACATACTGTACTCTCATGACTGGAATAGAGAAGATAATTAAACCAAACTGGAATCTTTAATTATTTATGGAAATTTATAAAATTCAAGTTAGGTTTCTCGCCAAGTAACTGGTTTTATGTTCTGCTTTCTCCCATACATACAAATAAAAGTAACTTTTGTGAAGCTGCTTTTTGGTGCCAGAAAATATGCAAAACAAATTACATGTATATTTATTTATTTATATATAAACATTTTTTAAAATTTTTTAAAAATTTACATTCAAATTAGTCAGCATATAGTGAAACAATGATTTCAGGAGTAGATTCCTTAGTGCCCCTTACCCATTTAGCCCATCCCCCCTCCCACAAACCCTCCAGTAACCCTCAGTTTGTTCTCCATAGTTATGAGTCTCTTCTGTTTTGTCCCCCTCCCTGTTTTTATATTATTTTTGTTTCCCTTCCCTTATTATCATCTGTTTTGTCTCTTAAAGTCCTCAAATGTGTGAAGTCACCTGATATTTGTCTGACTGGCTAATTTCACTTAGCATAATACCCTCCAGTTCCATGCATGTAGTTGCAAATGGCAAGATTTCATTCTTTTTGATTGCTTAGTAATACTCCAGTGTGTGTGTGTGTGTGTGTGTGTGTGTGTGTGT